>NW_027660055.1:0-30903 GCF_963210335.1 Falco punctatus
AGTCTAACCCTCACCCTAAAAGCCTGAGTCTAACCCTAACCCTAAGAGCCTGAGTCTAACCCTCACCCTAAGAGCCTGAGTCTAACCCTCACCCTAAGAGCCTGAGTCTAACCCTAACCCGAAGAGCCTGAGTCTAACCCTCACCCTAAGAGCCTGAGTCTAACCCTAACCCTAAGAGCCTGAGTCTAACCCTAACCCTAAGAGCCTGAGTCTAACCCTAACCCTAAGAGCCTGAGTCTAACCCTAACCCTAAGAGCCTGAGTCTAACCCTAACCCTAAGAGCCTGAGTCTAACCCTAACCTAAGAGCCTGAGTCTAACCCTAACCCTAAGAGCCTGAGTCTAACCCTCACCCTAAGAGCCTGAGTCTAACCCTAACCCTAAGAGCCTGAGTCTAACCCTAACCCTAAGAGCCTGAGTCTAACCCTAACCCGAAGAGCCTGAGTCTAACCCTAACCCGAAGAGCCTGAGTCTAACCCTAACCCGAAGAGCCTGAGTCTAACCCTAACCCTAAGAGCCTGAGTCTAACCCTAACCCTAAGAGCCTGAGTCTAACCCTAACCCTAAGAGCCTGAGTCTAACCCTAACCCGAAGAGCCTGAGTCTAACCCTAACCCGAAGAGCCTGAGTCTAACCCTCACCCTAAGAGCCTGAGTCTAACCCTAACCCTAAGAGCCTGAGTCTAACCCTCACCCTAAGAGCCTGAGTCTAACCCTAACCCTAAGAGCCTGAGTCTAACCCTAACCCTAAGAGCCTGAGTCTAACCCTAACCCTAAGAGCCTGAGTCTAACCCTAACCCTAAGAGCCTGAGTCTAACCCTAACCCTAAGAGCCTGAGTCTAACCCTAACCCTAAGAGCCTGAGTCTAACCCTAACCCTAAGAGCCTGAGTCTAACCCTCACCCTAAGAGCCTGAGTCTAACCCTAACCCTAAGAGCCTGAGTCTAACCCTAACCCTAAGAGCCTGAGTCTAACCCTCTAACCGTAAGAGCCTGAGTCTAACCCAAACCCTAAGAGCCTGAGTCTAACCCTAACCCTAAGAGCCTGAGTCTAACCCTAACCCTAAGAGCCTGAGTCTAACCCTCACCCTAAGAGCCTGAGTCTAACCCTCACCCTAAGAGCCTGAGTCTAACCCTCACCCGAAGAGCCTGAGTCTAACCCTAACCCTAAGAGCCTGAGTCTAACCCTAACCCTAAGAGCCTGAGTCTAACCCTAACCCGAAGAGCCTGAGTCTAACCCTAACCCTAAGAGCCTGAGTCTAACCCTAACCCGAAGAGCCTGAGTCTAACCCTAACCCGAAGAGCCTGAGTCTAACCCTAACCCGAAGAGCCTGAGTCTAACCCTAACCCGAAGAGCCTGAGTCTAACCCTAACCCAAAGAGCCTGAGTCTAACCCTAACCCGAAGAGCCTGAGTCTAACCCTAACCCGAAGAGCCTGAGTCTAACCCTCACCCTAAGAGCCTGAGTCTAACCCTAACCCTAAGAGCCTGAGTCTAACCCTCACCCTAAAAGCCTGAGTCTAACCCTCACCCTAAGAGCCTGAGTCTAACCCTAACCCTAAGAGCCTGAGTCTAACCCTAACCCGAAGAGCCTGAGTCTAACCCTAACCCTAAGAGCCTGAGTCTAACCCTAAGCCTAAGAGCCTGAGTCTAACCCTCACCCTAAAAGCCTGAGTCTAACCCTAACCCTAAGAGCCTGAGTCTAACCCTCACCCTAAGAGCCTGAGTCTAACCCTCACCCTAAGAGCCTGAGTCTAACCCTAACCCGAAGAGCCTGAGTCTAACCCTCACCCTAAGAGCCTGAGTCTAACCCTAACCCTAAGAGCCTGAGTCTAACCCTAACCCTAAGAGCCTGAGTCTAACCCTAACCCGAAGAGCCTGAGTCTAACCCTAACCCGAAGAGCCTGAGTCTAACCCTAACCCTAAGAGCCTGAGTCTAACCCTAAGCCTAAGAGCCTGAGTCTAACCCTAACCCGAAGAGCCTGAGTCTAACCCTCACCCGAAGAGCCTGAGTCTAACCCTAACCCTAAGAGCCTGAGTCTAACCCTAACCCTAAGAGCCTGAGTCTAACCCTAACCCGAAGAGCCTGAGTCTAACCCTAACCCGAAGAGCCTGAGTCTAACCCTAACCCGAAGAGCCTGAGTCTAACCCTAACCCTAAGAGCCTGAGTCTAACCCTAACCCGAAGAGCCTGAGTCTAACCCTCACCCTAAGAGCCTGAGTCTAACCCTAACCCGAAGAGCCTGAGTCTAACCCTCACCCTAAGAGCCTGAGTCTAACCCTCACCCTAAGAGCCTGAGTCTAACCCTAACCCTAAGAGCCTGAGTCTAACCCTCACCCTAAAAGCCTGAGTCTAACCCTAACCCTAAGAGCCTGAGTCTAACCCTAACCCTAAGAGCCTGAGTCTAACCCTAACCCGAAGAGCCTGAGTCTAACCCTAACCCTAAGAGCCTGAGTCTAACCCTAACCCTAAGAGCCTGAGTCTAACCCTCACCCTAAAAGCCTGAGTCTAACCCTAACCCTAAGAGCCTGAGTCTAACCCTAACCCTAAGAGCCTGAGTCTAACCCTCACCCTAAGAGCCTGAGTCTAACCCTAACCCTAAGAGCCTGAGTCTAACCCTAACCCTAAGAGCCTGAGTCTAACCCTAACCCTAAGAGCCTGAGTCTAACCCTAACCCGAAGAGCCTGAGTCTAACCCTAACCCTAAGAGCCTGAGTCTAACCCTAAGCCTAAGAGCCTGAGTCTAACCCTCACCCTAAAAGCCTGAGTCTAACCCTAACCCTAAGAGCCTGAGTCTAACCCTAACCCTAAGAGCCTGAGTCTAACCCTAACCCTAAGAGCCTGAGTCTAACCCTAACTCTAAGAGCCTGAGTCTAACCCTAACCCTAAGAGCCTGAGTCTAACCCTAACCCTAAGAGCCTGAGTCTAACCCTAACCCTAAGAGCCTGAGTCTAACCCTCACCCTAAGAGCCTGAGTCTAACCCTAACCCTAAGAGCCTGAGTCTAACCCTAACCCTAAGGGCCTGAGTCTAACCCTAACCGTAAGAGCCTGAGTCTAACCCAAACCCTAAGAGCCTGAGTCTAACCCTAACCCTAAGAGCCTGAGTCTAACCCTAACCCTAAGAGCCTGAGTCTAACCCTCACCCTAAGAGCCTGAGTCTAACCCTCACCCTAAGAGCCTGAGTCTAACCCTCACCCTAAGAGCCTGAGTCTAACCCTAACCCTAAGAGCCTGAGTCTAACCCTAACCCTAAGAGCCTGAGTCTAACCCTAACCCGAAGAGCCTGAGTCTAACCCTAACCCTAAGAGCCTGAGTCTAACCCTAACCCGAAGAGCCTGAGTCTAACCCTAACCCGAAGAGCCTGAGTCTAACCCTAACCCTAAGAGCCTGAGTCTAACCCTAACCCGAAGAGCCTGAGTCTAACCCTAACCCAAAGAGCCTGAGTCTAACCCTAACCCTAAGAGCCTGAGTCTAACCCTAACCCTAAGAGCCTGAGTCTAACCCTAACCCGAAGAGCCTGAGTCTAACCCTAACCCGAAGAGCCTGAGTCTAACCCTCACCCTAAGAGCCTGAGTCTAACCCTAACCCGAAGAGCCTGAGTCTAACCCTAACCCGAAGAGCCTGAGTCTAACCCTAACCCGAAGAGCCTGAGTCTAACCCTAACCCGAAGAGCCTGAGTCTAACCCTAACCCTAAGAGCCTGAGTCTAACCGTAACCCGAAGAGCCTGAGTCTAACCCTCACCCTAAAAGCCTGAGTCTAACCCTAACCCTAAGAGCCTGAGTCTAACCCTAACCCGAAGAGCCTGAGTCTAACCCTAACCCGAAGAGCCTGAGTCTAACCCTAACCCGAAGAGCCTGAGTCTAACCCTAACCCTAAGAGCCTGAGTCTAACCCTCACCCTAAGAGCCTGAGTCTAACCCTAACCCGAAGAGCCTGAGTCTAACCCTCACCCTAAGAGCCTGAGTCTAACCCTAACCCGAAGAGCCTGAGTCTAACCCTAACCCGAAGAGCCTGAGTCTAACCCTAACCCTAAGAGCCTGAGTCTAACCCTCACCCTAAGAGCCTGAGTCTAACCCTCACCCTAAGAGCCTGAGTCTAACCCTAACCCTAAGAGCCTGAGTCTAACCCTCACCCTAAGAGCCTGAGTCTAACCCTAACCCTAAGAGCCTGAGTCTAACCCTAACCCTAAGAGCCTCAGTCTAACCCTAACCCTAAGAGCCTGAGTCTAACCCTAACCCGAAGAGCCTGAGTCTAACCCTCACCCTAAGAGCCTGAGTCTAACCCTAACCCTAAGAGCCTGAGTCTAACCCTAACCCTAAGGGCCTGAGTCTAACCCTAACCCTAAGAGCCTGAGTCTAACCCTAACCCTAAGAGCCTGAGTCTAACCCAAACCCTAAGAGCCTGAGTCTAACCCTAACCCTAAGAGCCTGAGTCTAACCCTAACCCGAAGAGCCTGAGTCTAACCCTCACCCTAAGAGCCTGAGTCTAACCCTCACCCTAAGAGCCTGAGTCTAACCCTAACCCTAAGAGCCTGAGTCTAACCCTCACCCTAAGAGCCTGAGTCTAACCCTAACCCGAAGAGCCTGAGTCTAACCCTAACCCGAAGAGCCTGAGTCTAACCCTAACCCTAAGAGCCTGAGTCTAACCCTCACCCTAAGAGCCTGAGTCTAACCCTCACCCTAAGAGCCTGAGTCTAACCCTAACCCGAAGAGCCTGAGTCTAACCCTCACCCTAAGAGCCTGAGTCTAACCCTCACCCTAAGAGCCTGAGTCTAACCCTAACCCTAAGAGCCTGAGTCTAACCCTAACCCGAAGAGCCTGAGTCTAACCCTAACCCTAAGAGCCTGAGTCTAACCCTCACCCTAAGAGCCTGAGTCTAACCCTAACCCTAAGAGCCTGAGTCTAACCCTAACCCTAAGAGCCTGAGTCTAACCCTCACCCTAAGAGCCTGAGTCTAACCCTAACCCTAAGAGCCTGAGTCTAACCCTAACCCTAAGAGCCTGAGTCTAACCCTCACCCTAAGAGCCTGAGTCTAACCCTAACCCTAAGAGCCTGAGTCTAACCCTAACCCTAAGAGCCTCAGTCTAACCCTAACCCTAAGAGCCTGAGTCTAACACTAACCCGAAGAGCCTGAGTCTAACCCTCACCCTAAGAGCCTGAGTCTAACCCTAACCCTAAGAGCCTGAGTCTAACCCTAACCCTAAGGGCCTGAGTCTAACCCTAACCCTAAGAGCCTGAGTCTAACCCTAACCCGAAGAGCCTGAGTCTAACCCTAACCCTAAGAGCCTGAGTCTAACCCTAACCCTAAGAGCCTGAGTCTAACCCTAACCCGAAGAGCCTGAGTCTAACCCTCACCCTAAGAGCCTGAGTCTAACCCTCACCCTAAGAGCCTGAGTCTAACCCTAACCCTAAGAGCCTGAGTCTAACCCTCACCCTAAGAGCCTGAGTCTAACCCTAACCCTAAGAGCCTGAGTCTAACCCTAACCCGAAGAGCCTGAGTCTAACCCTAACCCTAAGAGCCTGAGTCTAACCCTCACCCTAAGAGCCTGAGTCTAACCCTAACCCTAAGAGCCTGAGTCTAACCCTAACCCTAAGAGCCTGAGTCTAACCCTCACCCTAAGAGCCTGAGTCTAACCCTAACCCTAAGAGCCTGAGTCTAACCCTAACCCTAAGAGCCTCAGTCTAACCCTAACCCTAAGAGCCTGAGTCTAACCCTAACCCGAAGAGCCTGAGTCTAACCCTAACCCTAAGAGCCTGAGTCTAACCCTAACCCTAAGAGCCTGAGTCTAACCCTCACCCTAAGAGCCTGAGTCTAACCCTAACCCTAAGAGCCTGAGTCTAACCCTAACCCGAAGAGCCTGAGTCTAACCCTAACCCGAAGAGCCTGAGTCTAACCCTAACCCGAAGAGCCTGAGTCTAACCCTCACCCTAAGAGCCTGAGTCTAACCCTAACCCTAAGAGCCTGAGTCTAACCCTAAGCCTAAGAGCCTGAGTCTAACCCTAACCCGAAGCGCCTGAGTCTAACCCTCACCCTAAGAGCCTGAGTCTAACCCTAACCCTAAGAGCCTGAGTCTAACCCTAACCCGAAGAGCCTGAGTCTAACCCTAACCCTAAGAGCCTGAGTCTAACCCTCACCCTAAGAGCCTGAGTCTAACCCTAACCCGAAGAGCCTGAGTCTAACCCTCACCCTAAGAGCCTGAGTCTAACCCTAACCCTAAGAGCCTGAGTCTAACCCTAACCCGAAGAGCCTGAGTCTAACCCTAACCCGAAGAGCCTGAGTCTAACCCTAACCCGAAGAGCCTGAGTCTAACCCTAACCCTAAGAGCCTGAGTCTAACCCTAACCCGAAGAGCCTGAGTCTAACCCTCACCCTAAGAGCCTGAGTCTAACCCTCACCCTAAGAGCCTGAGTCTAACCCTCACCCTAAGAGCCTGAGTCTAACCCTAACCCGAAGAGCCTGAGTCTAACCCTAACCCTAAGAGCCTGAGTCTAACCCTCACCATAAGAGCCTGAGTCTAACCCTAACCCTAAGAGCCTGAGTCTAACCCTAACCCTAAGAGCCTGAGTCTAACCCTCACCCTAAGAGCCTGAGTCTAACCCTAACCCTAAGAGCCTGAGTCTAACCCTAACCCTAAGAGCCTGAGTCTAACCCTCACCCTAAGAGCCTGAGTCTAACCCTAACCCTAAGAGCCTGAGTCTAACCCTAACCCTAAGAGCCTCAGTCTAACCCTAACCCTAAGAGCCTGAGTCTAACACTAACCCGAAGAGCCTGAGTCTAACCCTCACCCTAAGAGCCTGAGTCTAACCCTAACCCTAAGAGCCTGAGTCTAACCCTAACCCTAAGGGCCTGAGTCTAACCCTAACCCTAAGAGCCTGAGTCTAACCCTAACCCGAAGAGCCTGAGTCTAACCCTAACCCTAAGAGCCTGAGTCTAACCCTAACCCTAAGAGCCTGAGTCTAACCCTAACCCGAAGAGCCTGAGTCTAACCCTCACCCTAAGAGCCTGAGTCTAACCCTCACCCTAAGAGCCTGAGTCTAACCCTAACCCTAAGAGCCTGAGTCTAACCCTCACCCTAAGAGCCTGAGTCTAACCCTAACCCGAAGAGCCTGAGTCTAACCCTAACCCTAAGAGCCTGAGTCTAACCCTAACCCTAAGAGCCTGAGTCTAACCCTCACCCTAAGAGCCTGAGTCTAACCCTCACCCGAAGAGCCTGAGTCTAACCCTAACCCTAAGAGCCTGAGTCTAACCCTCACCCTAAGAGCCTGAGTCTAACCCTAACCCTAAGAGCCTGAGTCTAACCCTAACCCTAAGAGCCTGAGTCTAACCCTAACCCGAAGAGCCTGAGTCTAACCCTAACCCTAAGAGCCTGAGTCTAACCCTCACCCTAAGAGCCTGAGTCTAACCCTAACCCTAAGAGCCTGAGTCTAACCCTAACCCTAAGAGCCTGAGTCTAACCCTCACCCTAAGAGCCTGAGTCTAACCCTAACCCTAAGAGCCTGAGTCTAACCCTAACCCTAAGAGCCTCAGTCTAACCCTAACCCTAAGAGCCTGAGTCTAACCCTAACCCTAAGAGCCTGAGTCTAACCCTAACCCTAAGAGCCTGAGTCTAACCCTCACCCTAAGAGCCTGAGTCTAACCCTAACCCTAAGAGCCTGAGTCTAACCCTAACCCGAAGAGCCTGAGTCTAACCCTAACCCGAAGAGCCTGAGTCTAACCCTAACCCGAAGAGCCTGAGTCTAACCCTCACCCTAAGAGCCTGAGTCTAACCCTAACCCTAAGAGCCTGAGTCTAACCCTAAGCCTAAGAGCCTGAGTCTAACCCTAACCCGAAGCGCCTGAGTCTAACCCTCACCCTAAGAGCCTGAGTCTAACCCTAACCCTAAGAGCCTGAGTCTAACCCTAACCCGAAGAGCCTGAGTCTAACCCTAACCCTAAGAGCCTGAGTCTAACCCTCACCCTAAGAGCCTGAGTCTAACCCTAACCCGAAGAGCCTGAGTCTAACCCTCACCCTAAGAGCCTGAGTCTAACCCTAACCCTAAGAGCCTGAGTCTAACCCTAACCCGAAGAGCCTGAGTCTAACCCTAACCCGAAGAGCCTGAGTCTAACCCTAACCCGAAGAGCCTGAGTCTAACCCTAACCCTAAGAGCCTGAGTCTAACCCTAACCCGAAGAGCCTGAGTCTAACCCTCACCCTAAGAGCCTGAGTCTAACCCTAACCCTAAGAGCCTGAGTCTAACCCTCACCCTAAGAGCCTGAGTCTAACCCTAACCCTAAGAGCCTGAGTCTAACCCTCACCCGAAGAGCCTGAGTCTAACCCTAACCATAAGAGCCTGAGTCTAACCCTAACCCTAAGAGCCTGAGTCTAACCCTAACCCTAAGAGCCTGAGTCTAACCCTAACCCTAAGAGCCTGAGTCTAACTTTAACCCTAAGAGCCTGAGTCTAACCCTAACCCTAAGAGCCTGAGTCTAACCCTCACCCTAAGAGCCTGAGTCTAACCCTAACCCTAAGAGCCTGAGTCTAACCCTCACCCTAAGAGCCTGAGTCTAACCCTCACCCTAAGAGCCTGAGTCTAACCCTCACCCTAAGAGCCTGAGTCTAACCCTAACCCTAAGAGCCTGAGTCTAACCCTAACCCGAAGAGCCTGAGTCTAACCCTAACCCGAAGAGCCTGAGTCTAACCCTAACCCTAAGAGCCTGAGTCTAACCCTAACCCTAAGAGCCTGAGTCTAACCCTAACCCGAAGAGCCTGAGTCTAACCCTAATCCTAAGAGCCTGAGTCTAACCCTAACCCGAAGAGCCTGAGTTTAACCCTAACCCGAAGAGCCTGAGTCTAACCCTCACCCTAAGAGCCTGAGTCTAACCCTAACCCTAAGAGCCTGAGTCTAACCCTAACCCTAAGAGCCTGAGTCTAACCCTAACCCTAAGAGCCTGAGTCTAACCCTCACCCTAAGAGCCTGAGTCTAACCCTAACCCGAAGAGCCTGAGTCTAACCCTAACCCGAAGAGCCTGAGTCTAACCCTAACCCTAAGAGCCTGAGTCTAACCCTCACCCTAAGAGCCTGAGTCTAACCCTAACCCTAAGAGCCTGAGTCTAACCCTAACCCTAAGAGCCTGAGTTTAACACTAACCCTAAGAGCCTGAGTCTAACCCTAACCCTAAGAGCCTGAGTCTAACCCTCACCCTAAGAGCCTGAGTCTAACCCTAACCCGAAGAGCCTGAGTCTAACCCTAACCCTAAGAGCCTGAGTCTAACCCTCACCCTAAGAGCCTGAGTCTAACCCTAACCCTAAGAGCCTGAGTCTAACCCTAACCCGAAGAGCCTGAGTCTAACCCTAACCCTAAGAGCCTGAGTCTAACCCTAACCCTAAGAGCCTGAGTCTAACCCTAACCCGAAGAGCCTGAGTCTAACCCTAACCCGAAGAGCCTGAGTCTAACCCTAACCCGAAGAGCCTGAGTCTAACCCTAACCCTAAGAGCCTGAGTCTAACCCTAACCCTAAGAGCCTGAGTCTAACCCTCACCCTAAGAGCCTGAGTCTAACCCTAACCCTAAGAGCCTGAGTCTAACCCTCACCCTAAGAGCCTGAGTCTAACCCTAACCCTAAGAGCCTGAGTCTAACCCTAACCCTAAGAGCCTGAGTCTAACCCTAACCCTAAGAGCCTGAGTCTAACCCTCACCCTAAGAGCCTGAGTCTAACCCTAACCCTAAGAGCCTGAGTCTAACCCTAACCCTAAGAGCCTGAGTCTAACCCTAACCCTAAGAGCCTGAGTCTAACCCTAACCCTAAGAGCCTGAGTCTAACCCTAACCCGAAGAGCCTGAGTCTAACCCTAACCCGAAGAGCCTGAGTCTAACCCTAACCCGAAGAGCCTGAGTCTAACCCTCACCCTAAGAGCCTGAGTCTAACCCTAACCCTAAGAGCCTGAGTCTAACCCTCACCCTAAGAGCCTGAGTCTAACCCTAACCCGAAGAGCCTGAGTCTAACCCTAACCCGAAGAGCCTGAGTCTAACCCTAACCCTAAGAGCCTGAGTCTAACCCTAACCCGAAGAGCCTGAGTCTAACCCTAACCCGAAGAGCCTGAGTCTAACCCTAACCCTAAGAGCCTGAGTCTAACCCTAACCCTAAGAGCCTGAGTCTAACCCTAACCCTAAGAGCCTGAGTCTAACCCGAACCCTAAGAGCCTGAGTCTAACCCGAACCCTAAGAGCCTGAGTCTAACCCTAACCCTAAGAGCCTGAGTTTAACCCTAACCCTAAGAGCCTGAGTCTAACCCTAACCCTAAGAGCCTGAGTCTAACCCTCACCCTAAGAGCCTGAGTCTAACCCTAACCCGAAGAGCCTGAGTCTAACCCTAACCCGAAGAGCCTGAGTCTAACCCTCACCCTAAGAGCCTGAGTCTAACCCTAACCCGAAGAGCCTGAGTCGAACCCTCACCCTAAGAGCCTGAGTCTAACCCTAACCCTAAGAGCCTGAGTCTAACCCTAACCCTAAGAGCCTGAGTCTAACCCTAACCCTAAGAGCCTGAGTTTAACACTAACCCTAAGAGCCTGAGTCTAACCCTAACCCTAAGAGCCTGAGTCTAACCCTCACCCTAAGAGCCTGAGTCTAACCCTAACCCGAAGAGCCTGAGTCTAACCCTAACCCTAAGAGCCTGAGTCTAACCCTCACCCTAAGAGCCTGAGTCTAACCCTAACCCTAAGAGCCTGAGTCTAACCCTAACCCGAAGAGCCTGAGTCTAACCCTAACCCTAAGAGCCTGAGTCTAACCCTAACCCTAAGAGCCTGAGTCTAACCCTAACCCGAAGAGCCTGAGTCTAACCCTAACTCTAAGAGCCTGAGTCTAACCCTAACCCGAAGAGCCTGAGTCTAACCCTAACCCTAAGAGCCTGAGTCTAACCCTAACCCTAAGAGCCTGAGTCTAACCCTCACCCTAAGAGCCTGAGTCTAACCCTAACCCTAAGAGCCTGAGTCTAACCCTCACCCTAAGAGCCTGAGTCTAACCCTAACCCTAAGAGCCTGAGTCTAACCCTAACCCTAAGAGCCTGAGTCTAACCCTAACCCTAAGAGCCTGAGTCTAACCCTCACCCTAAGAGCCTGAGTCTAACCCTAACCCTAAGAGCCTGAGTCTAACCCTAACCCTAAGAGCCTGAGTCTAACCCTAACCCGAAGAGCCTGAGTCTAACCCTAACCCGAAGAGCCTGAGTCTAACCCTAACCCGAAGAGCCTGAGTCTAACCCTCACCCTAAGAGCCTGAGTCTAACCCTAACCCTAAGAGCCTGAGTCTAACCCTCACCCTAAGAGCCTGAGTCTAACCCTAACCCGAAGAGCCTGAGTCTAACCCTAACCCGAAGAGCCTGAGTCTAACCCTAACCCTAAGAGCCTGAGTCTAACCCTAACCCGAAGAGCCTGAGTCTAACCCTAACCCGAAGAGCCTGAGTCTAACCCTAACCCTAAGAGCCTGAGTCTAACCCTAACCCTAAGAGCCTGAGTCTAACCCTAACCCTAAGAGCCTGAGTCTAACCCGAACCCTAAGAGCCTGAGTCTAACCCGAACCCTAAGAGCCTGAGTCTAACCCTAACCCTAAGAGCCTGAGTTTAACCCTAACCCTAAGAGCCTGAGTCTAACCCTAACCCTAAGAGCCTGAGTCTAACCCTCACCCTAAGAGCCTGAGTCTAACCCTAACCCGAAGAGCCTGAGTCTAACCCTAACCCGAAGAGCCTGAGTCTAACCCTCACCCTAAGAGCCTGAGTCTAACCCTAACCCTAAGAGCCTGAGTTTAACCCTAACCCTAAGAGCCTGAGTCTAACCCTAACCCTAAGAGCCTGAGTCTAACCCTCACCCTAAGAGCCTGAGTCTAACCCTAACCCGAAGAGCCTGAGTCTAACCCTAACCCGAAGAGCCTGAGTCTAACCCTCACCCTAAGAGCCTGAGTCTAACCCTAACCCGAAGAGCCTGAGTCGAACCCTCACCCTAAGAGCCTGAGTCTAACCCTAACCCTAAGAGCCTGAGTCTAACCCTAACCCTAAGAGCCTGAGTCTAACCCTCACCCTAAGAGCCTGAGTCTAACCCAAACCCTAAGAGCCTGAGTCGAACCCTAACCCTAAGAGCCTGAGTCTAACCCTAACCCTAAGAGCCTGAGTCTAACCCTAACCCTAAGAGCCTGAGTCTAACCCTAACCCTAAGAGCCTGAGTCTAACCCTAACCCGAAGAGCCTGAGTCTAACCCTAACCCTAAGAGCCTGAGTCTAACCCTAACCCTAAGAGCCTGAGTCTAACCCTAACCCTAAGAGCCTGAGTCGAACCCTAACCCGAAGAGCCTGAGTCGAACCCTAACCCGAAGAGCCTGAGTCTAACCCTAACCCTAAGAGCCTGAGTCTAACCCTCACCCTAAGAGCCTGAGTCTAACCCTCACCCTAAGAGCCTGAGTCTAACCCTAACCCTAAGAGCCTGAGTCTAACCCTCACCCTAAGAGCCTGAGTCTAACCCTAACCCTAAGAGCCTGAGTCTAACCCTAATCCTAAGAGCCTGAGTCTAACCCTAACCCTAAGAGCCTGAGTCTAACCCTAACCCGAAGAGCCTGAGTCTAACCCTAACCCTAAGAGCCTGAGTCTAACCCTAACCCGAAGAGCCTGAGTCTAACCCTCACCCTAAGAGCCTGAGTCTAACCCTAACCCTAAGAGCCTGAGTCTAACCCTAACCCTAAGAGCCTGAGTCTAACCCTCACCCTAAGAGCCTGAGTCTAACCCTCACCCTAAGAGCCTGAGTCTAACCCTAACCCTAAGAGCCTGAGTCTAACCCTAACCCTAAGAGCCTGAGTCTAACCCTAACCCTAAGAGCCTGAGTCTAACCCTAACCCTAAGAGCCTGAGTTTAACACTAACCCTAAGAGCCTGAGTCTAACCCTAACCCTAAGAGCCTGAGTCTAACCCTCACCCTAAGAGCCTGAGTCTAACCCTAACCCGAAGAGCCTGAGTCTAACCCTAACCCGAAGAGCCTGAGTCTAACCCTCACCCTAAGAGCCTGAGTCTAACCCTAACCCGAAGAGCCTGAGTCTAACCCTAACCCTAAGAGCCTGAGTCTAACCCTAACCCTAAGAGCCTGAGTCTAACCCTAACCCTAAGAGCCTGAGTCTAACCCTAACCCTAAGAGCCTGAGTCTAACCCTCACCCTAAGAGCCTGAGTCTAACCCTAACCCTAAGAGCCTGAGTCTAACCCTAACCCTAAGAGCCTGAGTCTAACCCTAACCCTAAGAGCCTGAGTCTAACCCTAACCCTAAGAGCCTGAGTCTAACCCTAACCCTAAGAGCCTGAGTCTAACCCTCACCCTAAGAGCCTGAGTCTAACCCTAACCCTAAGAGCCTGAGTCTAACCCTAACCCTAAGAGCCTGAGTCTAACCCTAACCCTAAGAGCCTGAGTCTAACCCTAACCCTAAGAGCCTGAGTCTAACCCTAACCCGAAGAGCCTGAGTCTAACCCTAACCCGAAGAGCCTGAGTCTAACCCTAACCCGAAGAGCCTGAGTCTAACCCATACCCGAAGAGCCTGAGTCTAACCCTAACCCTAAGAGCCTGAGTCTAACCCTCACCCTAAGAGCCTGAGTCTAACCCTAACCCGAAGAGCCTGAGTCTAACCCTAACCCGAAGAGCCTGAGTCTAACCCTAACCCTAAGAGCCTGAGTCTAACCCTAACCCGAAGAGCCTGAGTCTAACCCTAACCCGAAGAGCCTGAGTCTAACCCTAACCCTAAGAGCCTGAGTCTAACCCTAACCCGAAGAGCCTGAGTCTAACCCTAACCCTAAGAGCCTGAGTCTAACCCTCACCCTAAGAGCCTGAGTCTAACCCTAACCCGAAGAGCCTGAGTCTAACCCTCACCCTAAGAGCCTGAGTCTAACCCTAACCCTAAGAGCCTGAGTCTAACCCTAACCCGAAGAGCCTGAGTCTAACCCTAACCCGAAGAGCCTGAGTCTAACCCTAACCCGAAGAGCCTGAGTCTAACCCTAACCCTAAGAGCCTGAGTCTAACCCTAACCCTAAGAGCCTGAGTCTAACCCTAACCCTAAGAGCCTGAGTCTAACCCTCACCCTAAGAGCCTGAGTCTAACCCTCACCCTAAGAGCCTGAGTCTAACCCTAACCCTAAGAGCCTGAGTCTAACCCTCACCCTAAGAGCCTGAGTCTAACCCTAACCCGAAGAGCCTGAGTCTAACCCTCACCCTAAGAGCCTGAGTCTAACCCTAACCCTAAGAGCCTGAGTCTAACCCTCACCCTAAGAGCCTGAGTCTAACCCTCACCCGAAGAGCCTGAGTCTAACCCTAACCCTAAGAGCCTGAGTCTAACCCTAACCCTAAGAGCCTGAGTCTAACCCTCACCCTAAGAGCCTGAGTCTAACCCTAACCCTAAGAGCCTGAGTCTAACCCTAACCCTAAGAGCCTGAGTCTAACCCTAACCCGAAGAGCCTGAGTCTAACCCTAACCCTAAGAGCCTGAGTCTAACCCTCACCCTAAGAGCCTGAGTCGAACCGTAACCCGAAGAGCCTGAGTCTAACCCTAACCCTAAGAGCCTGAGTCTAACCCTAACCCTAAGAGCCTGAGTCTAACCCTAAGCCTAAGAGCCTGAGTCTAACCCTCACCCTAAGAGCCTGAGTCTAACCCTAACCCTAAGGGCCTGAGTCTAACCCTAACCCTAAGAGCCTGAGTCTAACCCTAACCCTAAGAGCCTGAGTCTAACCCTAACTCTAAGAGCCTGAGTCTAACCCTAACCCTAAGAGCCTGAGTCTAACCCTAACCCTAAGAGCCTGAGTCTAACCCTAACTCTAAGAGCCTGAGTCTAACCCTCACCCTAAGAGCCTGAGTCTAACCCTAACCCTAAGAGCCTGAGTCTAACCCTAACCCTAAGGGCCTGAGTCTAACCCTAACCCTAAGAGCCTGAGTCTAACCCAAACCCTAAGAGCCTGAGTCTAACCCTAACCCTAAGAGCCTGAGTCTAACCCTAACCCTAAGAGCCTGAGTCTAACCCTAACCCGAAGAGCCTGAGTCTAACCCTCACCCTAAGAGCCTGAGTCTAACCCTCACCCTAAGAGCCTGAGTCTAACCCTAACCCTAAGAGCCTGAGTCTAACCCTCACCCTAAGAGCCTGAGTCTAACCCTAACCCTAAGAGCCTGAGTCTAACCCTAACCCTAAGAGCCTGAGTCTAACCCTAACCCGAAGAGCCTGAGTCTAACCCTAACCCTAAGAGCCTGAGTCTAACCCTAACCCGAAGAGCCTGAGTCTAACCCTAACCCGAAGAGCCTGAGTCTAACCCTAACCCGAAGAGCCTGAGTCTAACCCTCACCCTAAGAGCCTGAGTCTAACCCTCACCCGAAGAGCCTGAGTCTAACCCGCACCCTAAGAGCCTGAGTCTAACCCTAACCCTAAGAGCCTGAGTCTAACCCTAAGCCTAAGAGCCTGAGTCTAACCCTAACCCGAAGAGCCTGAGTCTAACCCTCACCCTAAGAGCCTGAGTCTAACCCTAACCCTAAGAGCCTGAGTCTAACCCTCACCCTAAGAGCCTGAGTCTAACCCTCACCCTAGGAGCCTGAGTCTAACCCTAACCCTAAGAGCCTGAGTCTAACCCTAAGCCTAAGAGCCTGAGTCTAACCCTAACCCGAAGAGCCTGAGTCTAACCCTAACCCTAAGAGCCTGAGTCTAACCCTAACCCGAAGAGCCTGAGTCTAACCCTAACCCTAAGAGCCTGAGTCTAACCCTAACCCGAAGAGCCTGAGTCTAACCCTAACCCGAAGAGCCTGAGTCTAACCCTCACCCTAAGAGCCTGAGTCTAACCCTAACCCTAAGAGCCTGAGTCTAACCCTAACCCGAAGAGCCTGAGTCTAACCCTAACCCGAAGAGCCTCAGTCTAACCCTAACCCTAAGAGCCTGAGTCTAACCCTAACCCTAAGAGCCTGAGTCTAACCCTCACCCTAAGAGCCTGAGTCTAACCCTAACCCTAAGAGCCTGAGTCTAACCCTAACCCTAAGAGCCTGAGTCTAACCCTAACCCGAAGAGCCTGAGTCTAACCCTAACCCTAAGAGCCTGAGTCTAACCCTAACCCGAAGAGCCTGAGTCTAACCCTAACCCGAAGAGCCTGAGTCTAACCCTAACCCTAAGAGCCTGAGTCTAACCCTAACCCGAAGAGCCTGAGTCTAACCCTAACCCTAAGAGCCTGAGTCTAACCCTAACCCGAAGAGCCTGAGTCTAACCCTAACCCGAAGAGCCTGAGTCTAACCCTCACCCTAAGAGCCTGAGTCTAACCCTAACCCTAAGAGCCTGAGTCTAACCCTCACCCTAAAAGCCTGAGTCTAACCCTAAGCCTAAGAGCCTGAGTCTAACCCTAACCCTAAGAGCCTGAGTCTAACCCTAACCCGAAGAGCCTGAGTCTAACCCTAACTCTAAGAGCCTGAGTCTAACCCTAACCCTAAGAGCCTGAGTCTAACCCTAACCCTAAGAGCCTGAGTCTAACCCTAACCCTAAAAGCCTGAGTCTAACCCTCACCCTAAGAGCCTGAGTCTAACCCTAACCCTAAGAGCCTGAGTCTAACCCTAACCCTAAGGGCCTGAGTCTAACCCTAACCCTAAGAGCCTGAGTCTAACCCTAACCCGAAGAGCCTGAGTCTAACCCAAACCCTAAGAGCCTGAGTCTAACCCTAACCCTAAGAGCCTGAGTCTAACCCTAACCCGAAGAGCCTGAGTCTAACCCTCACCCTAAGAGCCTGAGTCTAACCCTCACCCTAAGAGCCTGAGTCTAACCCTAACCCTAAGAGCCTGAGTCTAACCCTCACCCTAAGAGCCTGAGTCTAACCCTCACCCTAAGAGCCTGAGTCTAACCCTAACCCGAAGAGCCTGAGTCTAACCCTAACCCTAAGAGCCTGAGTCTAACCCTCACCCTAAGAGCCTGAGTCTAACCCTAACCCTAAGAGCCTGAGTCTAACCCTCACCCTAAGAGCCTGAGTCTAACCCTAACCCTAAGAGCCTGAGTCTAACCCTAACCCTAAGAGCCTGAGTCTAACCCTAACCCTAAGAGCCTGAGTCTAACCCTAACCCTAAGAGCCTGCGTCTAACCCTAACCCTAAGAGCCTGAGTCTAACCCTAACCCGAAGAGCCTGAGTCTAACCCTAACCCGAAGAGCCTGAGTCTAACCCTCACCCTAAGAGCCTGAGTCTAACCCTCACCCGAAGAGCCTGAGTCTAACCCGCACCCTAAGAGCCTGAGTCTAACCCTCACCCTAAGAGCCTGAGTCTAACCCTAAGCCTAAGAGCCTGAGTCTAACCCTAACCCGAAGAGCCTGAGTCTAACCCTCACCCTAAGAGCCTGAGTCTAACCCTAACCCTAAGAGCCTGAGTCTAACCCTCACCCTAAGAGCCTGAGTCTAACCCTCACCCTAGGAGCCTGAGTCTAACCCTAACCCTAAGAGCCTGAGTCTAACCCTAAGCCTAAGAGCCTGAGTCTAACCCTAACCCGAAGAGCCTGAGTCTAACCCTAACCCTAAGAGCCTGAGTCTAACCCTAACCCGAAGAGCCTGAGTCTAACCCTAACCCTAAGAGCCTGAGTCTAACCCTAACCCGAAGAGCCTGAGTCTAACCCTAACCCGAAGAGCCTGAGTCTAACCCTCACCCTAAGAGCCTGAGTCTAACCCTAACCCTAAGAGCCTGAGTCTAACCCTAACCCGAAGAGCCTGAGTCTAACCCTAACCCGAAGAGCCTGAGTCTAACCCAAACCCTAAGAGCCTGAGTCTAACCCTAACCCTAAGAGCCTGAGTCTGAGTCTAACCCGAAGAGCCTGAGTCTAACCCTCACCCTAAGAGCCTGAGTCTAACCCTCACCCTAAGAGCCTGAGTCTAACCCTAACCCTAAGAGCCTGAGTCTAACCCTCACCCTAAGAGCCTGAGTCTAACCCTAACCCGAAGAGCCTGAGTCTAACCCTAACCCGAAGAGCCTGAGTCTAACCCTAACCCTAAGAGCCTGAGTCTAACCCTCACCCTAAGAGCCTGAGTCTAACCCTCACCCTAAGAGCCTGAGTCTAACCCTAACCCGAAGAGCCTGAGTCTAACCCTCACCCTAAGAGCCTGAGTCTAACCCTCACCCTAAGAGCCTGAGTCTAACCCTAACCCTAAGAGCCTGAGTCTAACCCTAACCCGAAGAGCCTGAGTCTAACCCTAACCCTAAGAGCCTGAGTCTAACCCTCACCCTAAGAGCCTGAGTCTAACCCTAACCCTAAGAGCCTGAGTCTAACCCTAACTCTAAGAGCCTGAGTCTAACCCTAACCCTAAGAGCCTGAGTCTAACCCTAACCCTAAGAGCCTGAGTCTAACCCTAACCCTAAAAGCCTGAGTCTAACCCTCACCCTAAGAGCCTGAGTCTAACCCTAACCCTAAGAGCCTGAGTCTAACCCTAACCCTAAGGGCCTGAGTCTAACCCTAACCCTAAGAGCCTGAGTCTAACCCTAACCCGAAGAGCCTGAGTCTAACCCTCACCCTAAGAGCCTGAGTCTAACCCTAACCCTAAGAGCCTGAGTCTAACCCTAACCCTAAGGGCCTGAGTCTAACCCTAACCCTAAGAGCCTGAGTCTAACCCTAACCCGAAGAGCCTGAGTCTAACCCTAACCCTAAGAGCCTGAGTCTAACCCTAACCCTAAGAGCCTGAGTCTAACCCTAACCCGAAGAGCCTGAGTCTAACCCTCACCCTAAGAGCCTGAGTCTAACCCTCACCCTAAGAGCCTGAGTCTAACCCTAACCCTAAGAGCCTGAGTCTAACCCTCACCCTAAGAGCCTGAGTCTAACCCTAACCCGAAGAGCCTGAGTCTAACCCTAACCCGAAGAGCCTGAGTCTAACCCTAACCCTAAGAGCCTGAGTCTAACCCTCACCCTAAGAGCCTGAGTCTAACCCTCACCCTAAGAGCCTGAGTCTAACCCTAACCCGAAGAGCCTGAGTCTAACCCGCACCCTAAGAGCCTGCGTCTAACCCTCACCCTAAGAGCCTGAGTCTAACCCTAACCCGAAGAGCCTGAGTCTAACCCTAACCCGAAGAGCCTGAGTCTAACCCTAACCCTAAGAGCCTGAGTCTAACCCTCACCCTAAGAGCCTGAGTCTAACCCTAACCCTAAGAGCCTGAGTCTAACCCTAACCCTAAGAGCCTGAGTCTAACCCTCACCCTAAGAGCCTGAGTCTAACCCTAACCCTAAGAGCCTGAGTCTAACCCTAACCCTAAGAGCCTGAGTCTAACCCTAACCCTAAGAGCCTGAGTCTAACCCTAACCCGAAGAGCCTGAGTCTAACCCTAACCCGAAGAGCCTGAGTCTAACCCTAACCCTAAGAGCCTGAGTCTAACCCTCACCCTAAGAGCCTGAGTCTAACCCTAACCCGAAGAGCCTGAGTCTAACCCTAACCCGAAGAGCCTGAGTCTAACCCTAACCCGAAGAGCCTGAGTCTAACCCTAACCCGAAGAGCCTGAGTCTAACCCTCACCCTAAGAGCCTGAGTCTAACCCTAACCCTAAGAGCCTGAGTCTAACCCTAAGCCTAAGAGCCTGAGTCTAACCCTAACCCGAAGCGCCTGAGTCTAACCCTCACCCTAAGAGCCTGAGTCTAACCCTAACCCTAAGAGCCTGAGTCTAACCCTAACCCGAAGAGCCTGAGTCTAACCCTAACCCTAAGAGCCTGAGTCTAACCCTCACCCTAAGAGCCTGAGTCTAACCCTAACCCGAAGAGCCTGAGTCTAACCCTCACCCTAAGAGCCTGAGTCTAACCCTAACCCTAAGAGCCTGAGTCTAACCCTAACCCGAAGAGCCTGAGTCTAACCCTAACCCGAAGAGCCTGAGTCTAACCCTAACCCGAAGAGCCTGAGTCTAACCCTAACCCTAAGAGCCTGAGTCTAACCCTAACCCTAAGAGCCTGAGTCTAACCCTAACCCTAAGAGCCTGAGTCTAACCCTCACCCTAAGAGCCTGAGTCTAACCCTCACCCTAAGAGCCTGAGTCTAACCCTAACCCTAAGAGCCTGAGTCTAACCCTCACCCTAAGAGCCTGAGTCTAACCCTCACCCGAAGAGCCTGAGTCTAACCCTAACCCTAAGAGCCTGAGTCTAACCCTAACCCTAAGAGCCTGAGTCTAACCCTCACCCTAAGAGCCTGAGTCTAACCCTAACCCTAAGAGCCTGAGTCTAACCCTAACCCTAAGAGCCTGAGTCTAACCCTAACCCGAAGAGCCTGAGTCTAACCCTAACTCTAAGAGCCTGAGTCTAACCCTAACCCTAAGAGCCTGAGTCTAACCCTAACCCTAAGAGCCTGAGTCTAACCCTAACCCGAAGAGCCTGAGTCTAACCCTAACCCTAAGAGCCTGAGTCTAACCCTAAGCCTAAGAGCCTGAGTCTAACCCTCACCCTAAGAGCCTGAGTCTAACCCTAACCCTAAGGGCCTGAGTCTAACCCTAACCCTAAGAGCCTGAGTCTAACCCTAACCCTAAGAGCCTGAGTCTAACCCTAACTCTAAGAGCCTGAGTCTAACCCTAACCCTAAGAGCCTGAGTCTAACCCTAACCCTAAGAGCCTGAGTCTAACCCTAACTCTAAGAGCCTGAGTCTAACCCTCACCCTAAGAGCCTGAGTCTAACCCTAACCCTAAGAGCCTGAGTCTAACCCTAACCCTAAGGGCCTGAGTCTAACCCTAACCCTAAGAGCCTGAGTCTAACCCAAACCCTAAGAGCCTGAGTCTAACCCTAACCCTAAGAGCCTGAGTCTAACCCTAACCCTAAGAGCCTGAGTCTAACCCTAACCCGAAGAGCCTGAGTCTAACCCTCACCCTAAGAGCCTGAGTCTAACCCTCACCCTAAGAGCCTGAGTCTAACCCTAACCCTAAGAGCCTGAGTCTAACCCTCACCCTAAGAGCCTGAGTCTAACCCTAACCCTAAGAGCCTGAGTCTAACCCTAACCCTAAGAGCCTGAGTCTAACCCTAACCCGAAGAGCCTGAGTCTAACCCTAACCCTAAGAGCCTGAGTCTAACCCTAACCCGAAGAGCCTGAGTCTAACCCTAACCCGAAGAGCCTGAGTCTAACCCTAACCCGAAGAGCCTGAGTCTAACCCTCACCCTAAGAGCCTGAGTCTAACCCTCACCCGAAGAGCCTGAGTCTAACCCGCACCCTAAGAGCCTGAGTCTAACCCTAACCCTAAGAGCCTGAGTCTAACCCTAAGCCTAAGAGCCTGAGTCTAACCCTAACCCGAAGAGCCTGAGTCTAACCCTCACCCTAAGAGCCTGAGTCTAACCCTAACCCTAAGAGCCTGAGTCTAACCCTCACCCTAAGAGCCTGAGTCTAACCCTCACCCTAAGAGCCTGAGTCTAACCCTAACCCTAAGAGCCTGAGTCTAACCCTAAGCCTAAGAGCCTGAGTCTAACCCTAACCCGAAGAGCCTGAGTCTAACCCTAACCCTAAGAGCCTGAGTCTAACCCTAACCCGAAGAGCCTGAGTCTAACCCTAACCCTAAGAGCCTGAGTCTAACCCTAACCCGAAGAGCCTGAGTCTAACCCTAACCCGAAGAGCCTGAGTCTAACCCTCACCCTAAGAGCCTGAGTCTAACCCTAACCCTAAGAGCCTGAGTCTAACCCTAACCCGAAGAGCCTGAGTCTAACCCTAACCCGAAGAGCCTCAGTCTAACCCTAACCCTAAGAGCCTGAGTCTAACCCTAACCCTAAGAGCCTGAGTCTAACCCTCACCCTAAGAGCCTGAGTCTAACCCTAACCCTAAGAGCCTGAGTCTAACCCTAACCCTAAGAGCCTGAGTCTAACCCTAACCCGAAGAGCCTGAGTCTAACCCTAACCCTAAGAGCCTGAGTCTAACCCTAACCCGAAGAGCCTGAGTCTAACCCTAACCCGAAGAGCCTGAGTCTAACCCTAACCCTAAGAGCCTGAGTCTAACCCTAACCCGAAGAGCCTGAGTCTAACCCTAACCCTAAGAGCCTGAGTCTAACCCTAACCCGAAGAGCCTGAGTCTAACCCTAACCCGAAGAGCCTGAGTCTAACCCTAACCCGAAGAGCCTGAGTCTAACCCTAACCCTAAGAGCCTGAGTCTAACCCTCACCCTAAAAGCCTGAGTCTAACCCTAAGCCTAAGAGCCTGAGTCTAACCCTAACCCTAAGAGCCTGAGTCTAACCCTAACCCGAAGAGCCTGAGTCTAACCCTAACTCTAAGAGCCTGAGTCTAACCCTAACCCTAAGAGCCTGAGTCTAACCCTAACCCTAAGAGCCTGAGTCTAACCCTAACCCTAAAAGCCTGAGTCTAACCCTCACCCTAAGAGCCTGAGTCTAACCCTAACCCTAAGAGCCTGAGTCTAACCCTAACCCTAAGGGCCTGAGTCTAACCCTAACCCTAAGAGCCTGAGTCTAACCCTAACCCGAAGAGCCTGAGTCTAACCCAAACCCTAAGAGCCTGAGTCTAACCCTAACCCTAAGAGCCTGAGTCTAACCCTAACCCGAAGAGCCTGAGTCTAACCCTCACCCTAAGAGCCTGAGTCTAACCCTCACCCTAAGAGCCTGAGTCTAACCCTAACCCTAAGAGCCTGAGTCTAACCCTCACCCTAAGAGCCTGAGTCTAACCCTCACCCTAAGAGCCTGAGTCTAACCCTAACCCGAAGAGCCTGAGTCTAACCCTAACCCTAAGAGCCTGAGTCTAACCCTCACCCGAAGAGCCTGAGTCTAACCCGCACCCTAAGAGCCTGAGTCTAACCCTAACCCTAAGAGCCTGAGTCTAACCCTCACCCTAAGAGCCTGAGTCTAACCCTAACCCTAAGAGCCTGAGTCTAACCCTAACCCTAAGAGCCTGAGTCTAACCCTAACCCGAAGAGCCTGAGTCTAACCCTAACCCTAAGAGCCTGAGTCTAACCCTAACCCTAAGAGCCTGAGTCTAACCCTAACCCTAAGAGCCTGAGTCTAACCCTCACCCTAAGAGCCTGAGTCTAACCCTAACCCTAAGAGCCTGAGTCTAACCCTAACCCTAAGAGCCTGAGTCTAACCCTCACCCTAAGAGCCTGAGTCTAACCCTCACCCTAAGAGCCTGAGTCTAACCCTAACCCGAAGAGCCTGAGTCTAACCCTAACCCTAAGAGCCTGAGTCTAACCCTAACCCGAAGAGCCTGAGTCTAACCCTAACTCTAAGAGCCTGAGTCTAACCCTAACCCTAAGAGCCTGAGTCTAACCCTAACCCGAAGAGCCTGAGTCTAACCCTAACCCTAAGAGCCTGAGTCTAACCCTCACCCTAAGAGCCTGAGTCTAACCCTAAGCCTAAGAGCCTGAGTCTAACCCTAACCCTAAGAGCCTGAGTCTAACCCTAACCCTAAGAGCCTGAGTCTAACCCTAACTCTAAGAGCCTGAGTCTAACCCTAACCCTAAGAGCCTGAGTCTAACCCTAACCCTAAGAGCCTGAGTCTAACCCTAACTCTAAGAGCCTGAGTCTAACCCTCACCCTAAGAGCCTGAGTCTAACCCTAACCCTAAGAGCCTGAGTCTAACCCTAACCCTAAGGGCCTGAGTCTAACCCTAACCCTAAGAGCCTGAGTCTAACCCAAACCCTAAGAGCCTGAGTCTAACCCTAACCCTAAGAGCCTGAGTCTAACCCTAACCCTAAGAGCCTGAGTCTAACCCTCACCCTAAGAGCCTGAGTCTAACCCTCACCCTAAGAGCCTGAGTCTAACCCTCACCCTAAGAGCCTGAGTCTAACCCTAACCCTAAGAGCCTGAGTCTAACCCTCACCCTAAGAGCCTGAGTCTAACCCTAACCCTAAGAGCCTGAGTCTAACCCTAACCCTAAGAGCCTGAGTCTAACCCTAACCCGAAGAGCCTGAGTCTAACCCTAACCCGAAGAGCCTGAGTCTAACCCTAACCCTAAGAGCCTGAGTCTAACCCTCACCCGAAGAGCCTGAGTCTAACCCGCACCCTAAGAGCCTGAGTCTAACCCTAACCCTAAGAGCCTGAGTCTAACCCTAAGCCTAAGAGCCTGAGTCTAACCCTAACCCGAAGAGCCTGAGTCTAACCCTCACCCTAAGAGCCTGAGTCTAACCCTAACCCTAAGAGCCTGAGTCTAACCCTAACCCGAAGAGCCTGAGTCTAACCCTCACCCTAAGAGCCTGAGTCTAACCCTAACCCTAAGAGCCTGAGTCTAACCCTAACCCGAAGAGCCTGAGTCTAACCCTAACCCGAAGAGCCTGAGTCTAACCCTAACCCTAAGAGCCTGAGTCTAACCCTAACCCGAAGAGCCTGAGTCTAACCCTAACCCTAAGAGCCTGAGTCTAACCCTAACCCGAAGAGCCTGAGTCTAACCCTAACCCGAAGAGCCTGAGTCTAACCCTCACCCTAAGAGCCTGAGTCTAACCCTAACCCTAAGAGCCTGAGTCTAACCCTAACCCGAAGAGCCTGAGTCTAACCCTAACCCGAAGAGCCTGAGTCTAACCCTAACCCTAAGAGCCTGAGTCTAACCCTAACCCTAAGAGCCTGAGTCTAACCCTCACCCTAAAAGCCTGAGTCTAACCCTAAGCCTAAGAGCCTGAGTCTAACCCTAACCCTAAGAGCCTGAGTCTAACCCTAACCCGAAGAGCCTGAGTCTAACCCTAACTCTAAGAGCCTGAGTCTAACCCTAACCCTAAGAGCCTGAGTCTAACCCTAACCCTAAGAGCCTGAGTCTAACCCTAACCCTAAGAGCCTGAGTCTAACCCTCACCCTAAGAGCCTGAGTCTAACCCTAACCCTAAGAGCCTGAGTCTAACCCTAACCCTAAGGGCCTGAGTCTAACCCTAACCCTAAGAGCCTGAGTCTAACCCTAACCCGAAGAGCCTGAGTCTAACCCAAACCCTAAGAGCCTGAGTCTAACCCTAACCCAAAGAGCCTGAGTCTAACCCTAACCCGAAGAGCCTGAGTCTAACCCTCACCCTAAGAGCCTGAGTCTAACCCTCACCCTAAGAGCCTGAGTCTAACCCTAACCCTAAGAGCCTGAGTCTAACCCTCACCCTAAGAGCCTGAGTCTAACCCTAACCCGAAGAGCCTGAGTCTAACCCTAACCCTAAGAGCCTGAGTCTAACCCTAACCCGAAGAGCCTGAGTCTAACCCTAACCCTAAGAGCCTGAGTCTAACCCTCACCCGAAGAGCCTGAGTCTAACCCGCACCCTAAGAGCCTGAGTCTAACCCTAACCCTAAGAGCCTGAGTCTAACCCTAAGCCTAAGAGCCTGAGTCTAACCCTAACCCTAAGAGCCTGAGTCTAACCCTCACCCTAAGAGCCTGAGTCTAACCCTCACCCTAAGAGCCTGAGTCTAACCCTAACCCGAAGAGCCTCAGTCTAACCCTAACCCTAAGAGCCTGAGTCTAACCCTAACCCGAAGAGCCTGAGTCTAACCCTAACTCTAAGAGCCTGAGTCTAACCCTAACCCTAAGAGCCTGAGTCTAACCCTAACCCGAAGAGCCTGAGTCTAACCCTAACCCTAAGAGCCTGAGTCTAACCCTCACCCTAAGAGCCTGAGTCTAACCCTAAGCCTAAGAGCCTGAGTCTAACCCTAACCCTAAGAGCCTGAGTCTAACCCTAACTCTAAGAGCCTGAGTCTAACCCTAACCCTAAGAGCCTGAGTCTAACCCTAACCCTAAGAGCCTGAGTCTAACCCTAACTCTAAGAGCCTGAGTCTAACCCTCACCCTAAGAGCCTGAGTCTAACCCTAACCCTAAGAGCCTGAGTCTAACCCTAACCCTAAGGGCCTGAGTCTAACCCTAACCCTAAGAGCCTGAGTCTAACCCAAACCCTAAGAGCCTGAGTCTAACCCTAACCCTAAGAGCCTGAGTCTAACCCTAACCCTAAGAGCCTGAGTCTAACCCTCACCCTAAGAGCCTGAGTCTAACCCTCACCCTAAGAGCCTGAGTCTAACCCTCACCCTAAGAGCCTGAGTCTAACCCTAACCCTAAGAGCCTGAGTCTAACCCTAACCCTAAGAGCCTGAGTCTAACCCTAACCCTAAGAGCCTGAGTCTAACCCTAACCCTAAGAGCCTGAGTCTAACCCTAACCCGAAGAGCCTGAGTCTAACCCTAACCCGAAGAGCCTGAGTCTAACCCTAACCCTAAGAGCCTGAGTCTAACCCTCACCCGAAGAGCCTGAGTCTAACCCGCACCCTAAGAGCCTGAGTCTAACCCTAACCCTAAGAGCCTGAGTCTAACCCTAAGCCTAAGAGCCTGAGTCTAACCCTAACCCGAAGAGCCTGAGTCTAACCCTCACCCTAAGAGCCTGAGTCTAACCCTAACCCTAAGAGCCTGAGTCTAACCCTCACCCTAAGAGCCTGAGTCTAACCCTCACCCTAAGAGCCTGAGTCTAACCCTAACCCTAAGAGCCTGAGTCTAACCCTAACCCGAAGAGCCTGAGTCTAACCCTAACCCGAAGAGCCTGAGTCTAACCCTAACCCTAAGAGCCTGAGTCTAACCCTAACCCGAAGAGCCTGAGTCTAACCCTAACCCTAAGAGCCTGAGTCTAACCCTAACCCGAAGAGCCTGAGTCTAACCCTAACCCGAAGAGCCTGAGTCTAACCCTCACCCTAAGAGCCTGAGTCTAACCCTAACCCTAAGAGCCTGAGTCTAACCCTCACCCTAAAAGCCTGAGTCTAACCCTAAGCCTAAGAGCCTGAGTCTAACCCTAACCCTAAGAGCCTGAGTCTAACCCTAACCCGAAGAGCCTGAGTCTAACCCTAACTCTAAGAGCCTGAGTCTAACCCTAACCCTAAGAGCCTGAGTCTAACCCTAACCCTAAGAGCCTGAGTCTAACCCTAACCCTAAGAGCCTGAGTCTAACCCTCACCCTAAGAGCCTGAGTCTAACCCTAACCCTAAGAGCCTGAGTCTAACCCTAACCCTAAGGGCCTGAGTCTAACCCTAACCCTAAGAGCCTGAGTCTAACCCTAACCCGAAGAGCCTGAGTCTAACCCAAACCCTAAGAGCCTGAGTCTAACCCTAACCCAAAGAGCCTGAGTCTAACCCTAACCCGAAGAGCCTGAGTCTAACCCTCACCCTAAGAGCCTGAGTCTAACCCTCACCCTAAGAGCCTGAGTCTAACCCTAACCCTAAGAGCCTGAGTCTAACCCTCACCCTAAGAGCCTGAGTCTAACCCTAACCCGAAGAGCCTGAGTCTAACCCTAACCCTAAGAGCCTGAGTCTAACCCTAACCCGAAGAGCCTGAGTCTAACCCTAACCCTAAGAGCCTGAGTCTAACCCTCACCCGAAGAGCCTGAGTCTAACCCGCACCCTAAGAGCCTGAGTCTAACCCTAACCCTAAGAGCCTGAGTCTAACCCTAAGCCTAAGAGCCTGAGTCTAACCCTAACCCTAAGAGCCTGAGTCTAACCCTCACCCTAAGAGCCTGAGTCTAACCCTAACCCTAAGAGCCTGAGTCTAACCCTAACCCTAAGAGCCTGAGTCTAACCCTAACCCTAAGAGCCTGAGTCTAACCCTCACCCTAAGAGCCTGAGTCTAACCCTAACCCTAAGAGCCTGAGTCTAACCCTAACCCTAAGAGCCTGAGTCTAACCCTCACCCTAAGAGCCTGAGTCTAACCCTAACCCTAAGAGCCTGAGTCTAACCCTAACCCGAAGAGCCTCAGTCTAACCCTAACCCTAAGAGCCTGAGTCTAACCCTAACCCGAAGAGCCTGAGTCTAACCCTAACCCTAAGAGCCTGAGTCTAACCCTAACCCTAAGAGCCTGAGTCTAACCCTCACCCTAAGAGCCTGAGTCTAACCCTAACCCGAAGAGCCTGAGTCTAACCCTAACCCGAAGAGCCTGAGTCTAACCCTAACCCGAAGAGCCTGAGTCTAACCCTAACCCGAAGAGCCTGAGTCTAACCCTCACCCTAAGAGCCTGAGTCTAACCCTAACCCTAAGAGCCTGAGTCTAACCCTAAGCCTAAGAGCCTGAGTCTAACCCTAACCCGAAGAGCCTGAGTCTAACCCTCACCCTAAGAGCCTGAGTCTAACCCTAACCCTAAGAGCCTGAGTCTAACCCTAAGCCGAAGAGCCTGAGTCTAACCCTAACCCTAAGAGCCTGAGTCTAACCCTAACCCGAAGAGCCTGAGTCTAACCCTAACCCTAAGAGCCTGAGTCTAACCCTAACCCTAAGAGCCTGAGTCTGAGTCTAACCCTAAGAGCCTGAGTCTAACCCTAACCCGAAGAGCCTGAGTCTAACCCTAACCCGAAGAGCCTGAGTCTAACCCTAACCCGAAGAGCCTGAGTCTAACCCTAACCCTAAGAGCCTGAGTCTAACCCTAACCCTAAGAGCCTGAGTCTAACCCTAACCCTAAGAGCCTGAGTCTAACCCTCACCCTAAGAGCCTGAGTCTAACCCTCACCCTAAGAGCCTGAGTCTAACCCTAACCCTAAGAGCCTGAGTCTAACCCTCACCCTAAGAGCCTGAGTCTAACCCTAACCCGAAGAGCCTGAGTCTAACCCTCACCCTAAGAGCCTGAGTCTAACCCTAACCCGAAGAGCCTGAGTCTAACCCTAACCCTAAGAGCCTGAGTCTAACCCTAACCCTAAGAGCCTGAGTCTAACCCTCACCCTAAGAGCCTGAGTCGAACCGTAACCCGAAGAGCCTGAGTCTAACCCTAACCCTAAGAGCCTGAGTCTAACCCTAACCCTAAGAGCCTGAGTCTAACCCTAACCCTAAGAGCCTGAGTCTAACCCTCACCCTAAGAGCCTGAGTCTAACCCTAACCCTAAGAGCCTGAGTCTAACCCTAACCCTAAGAGCCTGAGTCTAACCCTAACCCGAAGAGCCTGAGTCTAACCCTAACCCTAAGAGCCTGAGTCTAACCCTAACCCTAAGAGCCTGAGTCTAACCCTCACCCGAAGAGCCTGAGTCTAACCCGCACCCTAAGAGCCTGAGTCTAACCCTAACCCTAAGAGCCTGAGTCTAACCCTAAGCCTAAGAGCCTGAGTCTAACCCTAACCCTAAGAGCCTGAGTCTAACCCTCACCCTAAGAGCCTGAGTCTAACCCTAACCCTAAGAGCCTGAGTCTAACCCTAACCCTAAGAGCCTGAGTCTAACCCTCACCCTAAGAGCCTGAGTCTAACCCTAACCCTAAGAGCCTGAGTCTAACCCTAACCCTAAGAGCCTGAGTCTAACCCTCACCCTAAGAGCCTGAGTCTAACCCTAACCCTAAGAGCCTGAGTCTAACCCTAACCCGAAGAGCCTCAGTCTAACCCTAACCCTAAGAGCCTGAGTCTAACCCTAACCCGAAGAGCCTGAGTCTAACCCTAACCCTAAGAGCCTGAGTCTAACCCTAACCCTAAGAGCCTGAGTCTAACCCTAACCCGAAGAGCCTGAGTCTAACCCTAACCCGAAGAGCCTGAGTCTAACCCTAACCCGAAGAGCCTGAGTCTAACCCTCACCCTAAGAGCCTGAGTCTAACCCTAACCCGAAGAGCCTGAGTCTAACCCTCACCCTAAGAGCCTGAGTCTAACCCTAACCCGAAGAGCCTGAGTCTAACCCTAACCCTAAGAGCCTGAGTCTAACCCTAACCCTAAGAGCCTGAGTCTAACCCTCACCCTAAGAGCCTGAGTCGAACCGTAACCCGAAGAGCCTGAGTCTAACCCTAACCCTAAGAGCCTGAGTCTAACCCTAACCCTAAGAGCCTGAGTCTAACCCTAACCCTAAGAGCCTGAGTCTAACCCTCACCCTAAGAGCCTGAGTCTAACCCTAACCCTAAGAGCCTGAGTCTAACCCTAACCCTAAGAGCCTGAGTCTAACCCTAACCCGAAGAGCCTGAGTCTAACCCTAACCCTAAGAGCCTGAGTCTAACCCTAACCCTAAGAGCCTGAGTCTAACCCTCACCCGAAGAGCCTGAGTCTAACCCGCACCCTAAGAGCCTGAGTCTAACCCTAACCCTAAGAGCCTGAGTCTAACCCTAAGCCTAAGAGCCTGAGTCTAACCCTAACCCTAAGAGCCTGAGTCTAACCCTCACCCTAAGAGCCTGAGTCTAACCCTAACCCTAAGAGCCTGAGTCTAACCCTAACCCTAAGAGCCTGAGTCTAACCCTCACCCTAAGAGCCTGAGTCTAACCCTAACCCTAAGAGCCTGAGTCTAACCCTAACCCTAAGAGCCTGAGTCTAACCCTCACCCTAAGAGCCTGAGTCTAACCCTAACCCTAAGAGCCTGAGTCTAACCCTAACCCGAAGAGCCTCAGTCTAACCCTAACCCTAAGAGCCTGAGTCTAACCCTAACCCGAAGAGCCTGAGTCTAACCCTAACCCTAAGAGCCTGAGTCTAACCCTAACCCTAAGAGCCTGAGTCTAACCCTAACCCGAAGAGCCTGAGTCTAACCCTAACCCGAAGAGCCTGAGTCTAACCCTAACCCGAAGAGCCTGAGTCTAACCCTAACCCGAAGAGCCTGAGTCTAACCCTCACCCTAAGAGCCTGAGTCTAACCCTCACCCTAAGAGCCTGAGTCTAACCCTAACCCTAAGAGCCTGAGTCTAACCCTAAGCCTAAGAGCCTGAGTCTAACCCTAACCCTAAGAGCCTGAGTCTAACCCTCACCCTAAGAGCCTGAGTCTAACCCTAACCCTAAGAGCCTGAGTCTAACCCTAACCCGAAGAGCCTGAGTCTAACCCTAACCCTAAGAGCCTGAGTCTAACCCTAACCCGAAGAGCCTGAGTCTAACCCTAACCCTAAGAGCCTGAGTCTAACCCTAACCCTAAGAGCCTGAGTCTGAGTCTAACCCTAAGAGCCTGAGTCTAACCCTAACCCGAAGAGCCTGAGTCTAACCCTAACCCGAAGAGCCTGAGTCTAACCCTAACCCGAAGAGCCTGAGTCTAACCCTAACCCTAAGAGCCTGAGTCTAACCCTAACCCTAAGAGCCTGAGTCTAACCCTAACCCTAAGAGCCTGAGTCTAACCCTCACCCTAAGAGCCTGAGTCTAACCCTCAC
>NW_027660054.1:0-78000 GCF_963210335.1 Falco punctatus
ACGTTGGGGTGTCCATTCATTTAATAAATATTGGTACCCCCTCAATTCTTGGGAGTCTGGAAAAATCAACTTGCCACTGTTGCCCTGGCTAATTTTCAAACACATTTCACATTGCTGAGTCACCTATTTTATTACAGTAAACAATTTCTGCCCTATCAATTTCTGATTTAGACTTTTATATAAATTATCAGCTCCCCAATGCATCTTATTATGTTCTATTACGGCTGTGGTCCATATTAAATTGGATGGTACCACTATACGACCATCCCTCAAATAAGTTAGAATAATTTGGCTCCTGATCTGTACTTACAGTTTGGATTTTACCGCCTGGTATTAAGGATAATTCCTCCTTTCCTACCTCTTCTGCTACTTGTATGGCTTCATGGTCGGCCAGGCGGTTTCCAATTTCCAAATCAGTGCCTTAATGGGCCATCTTATGTTCTTCTTTCCTGGACGACCCTCTTATAACAGAGGGGGCCCTTCCTCACATCAAGGTCTGGCATGGCATATGTCCCCACCGCTCAACGCCTACTGGGTTGCAGCCAGCAGCAGAGCTCAAGATCCTTCTTGGTGGCAAACACAGAGACCAACCCAGTCTTGCCCTTGATTGTGGTAGGAGGCACTTGACCAGCCTTATTCTTTGTACTTTGTTGTCAATGCAAAGCTTCATTTGCACATCCCATAACAAGTCACAGTCATTGTAAAACACAGATTTACATTAGTAGAACTACTACAGAGTGCATTTTATTTTAGGTTTTTTTATGCAGTATTCCCCACAGCCTTGCTGACCAAGGGATATTGTTTTACCTGAACTAGGCAGGCCTCCTGTTTATCATTTTTACTGTAACAGGGAAAGCATTTTTCCCTTTACTTGGAATTTACTTTCAGATATACTTGGTTAAAGATTTCTTTTACTTCAGGGAAGTCTTCTCTTCCACTTTTCTGTTGAATTAAAGATAAGCTCAACATTTTAGTTAATTGATCATTTTTAACTTTTGGATTCATTTCCCCTTCTTTAAACGTCTAGATGTTCTAATAAATCTCTTCCCAACAAAGATTTTGGTGAATTTGGCATTCTTATTTGTTTTCTTAGTTTGTACTTTAAAGGTTTCAGGATATTTTCCTGGCGGCCAGCAGCTCCCACAACTGTAACAAATTCTGTTCACTGAAGTTTAACACCAAATAAGTTGGTTTTGTATTCACCAACTTTTCTACATCACGATTACCTTAGTAAAAATCAACTCGAACCTTTATCCAGTCCTATTCACAACTAACTTTCAAACATCTAAATTTCCTCATCAGAGATTCACCTTTACTCTCCTCAGACCCGCTGCCTGCCCTAGAGGGGCCGTTACCGGTCCTGTTGTGCTGCAAATGCTGCAGCAATCGGGGTGACATTGTCAGGTCCTTCTGCTCAATCGTCAGCAACAGCAACCCCCTCCTCCTCACCAGCGAAGGGTTCGGGGCAGGAGATGCTGTTCCTGCTCTGCTCTGCAGGTTACACAAACCTGCCTCTGCAGCAGCACTTCTGTTTTAACTCTTTCTTACCCTGAATGCAAATCTGCTACTTGTTGCTTTAAGTCTGTGTTATTACATATCAGCCTTCGCAGGCAAATAGCAAACACCCTGCCATGCATCCAGCGTGACTCAGCCGCACCTTCGAGGGGATACGGGGCTTTGTACAAACTCACCCCAATACTTTAACACTTTCACAGGGTTTTTTTACTCTCCACCCCCCCCCAACCCCCCCCCCCCCCCCCCCCCCCCCCGGCTTCAGATCTTACATACATTAGCACAAGTTTTTTTATCTTACAACGTGTTTCATTCTGGTTGCTCCATAGAAGGAACCACAACCTCCCCTCTGATCCTTTTCCATTGCTAATATTAAGGGATCTTGTGGAGCTAGGTTAATACCACATTCTTTTGCTACTCTGGGTGATTCCTCAGAGTGAAAAACATACCAGCATACATTACTTCATCCCATTTTTCCTCTCGCCTTAAAAATAACATTAATTTTAGCAAAACATTATAATTCAGTGTGCCGTTTAAGGGCCATTTTCTCTGTCCCCTAACTTATACAGGGGCCACCACTGATTGCAGTACTTAGCCAAAGTTCTCTTATTCACGCTTCCCCCAGCTGCCCCCCCATTTCCTTCCAGTGACCTTTCTTACTATTATCTCAATTGCTATCCCAGCCACAGAGACTCTAATTTCACTTATAGCTCTCTCTCTTATCCCAAGGCGTCCAAACCTTACAGTCAGGGCATTCAATTTCTTGTCGCCACCATACATATAATAATTCTTTACACCATATACACTTTAAAACATACAGAGGTTCACATTCACCCCTTGGATGTTCAAGACAATAACCACATACCAACATTTGTAATATACTGAATACAGAAATGTTCTCACATTTCCAGCATAAATGAGTATAACAATTATTAATAACCTTGTAATTATTAATTAAAAGGCCACTTTTCTCCACATTCCAACTTATAAAGCGGCCACCATTTTACAATATTTTATCAATGTTTTCCTATTCACATTTCCACCAGCGGATCCTCCAATATCCCTCCAGTGACTCAAAACACATCCTAACGGGCTTTTCTTTAAAATCCCACCACTCTGTTTTCTTCCCATTTTTCCAGCTTACACTCACAGAACACACTTATCACTTACAGAATTTCTACTTACAAAATGCAACACACAGGTATCTTTTTACAACAACACCAAGAGCTCACTATTATTATCAAAAATATAGCCAAAATCACAGTAACAATTATCAAAGTCAAATTCTACATTCCATAAATCCGGTAACCAAAATAAGCAACACTGCAGCAAATAAGCTTGAAACAATGAATATTCCATTAACGCCTATACATATTCATTACCTGAACCCGCCTACCCTCTCTTCGTATGCTAATTAGCTTATCAGTCTTTCACGCTTGTGCAGATTCTTCCAAAAATTGTGGGCCGGGGTCTTTAGAATATAACAGTTATTAATAACCTTGTAATTGTTAATTAAAAGGCCACTTTTCTCCACATTCCAGCTTACACTCACAGAACACACTTATCACTTACAGAATTACTACTTACAAAATGCAACACACAGGTATCTTTCTACAGCAACACCAAGAGCTCACTATTATTATAAAAAATATAGCCAAAATCACAGTAACAATTAGGGTACTGCTTCTCTAATCCCCTGAATTACTATAGTTCTCAGGTCCTGCATATGAGTTCTATGCACCGGATCCTGATTATCCCAATTAGGTCTTTGGAGTGGCCATTTAATATCTGCTTGGGGTCCCTGGGTTTCCTCGGTAGTAAATAATTGACAAAGGATAGATTGCATCTTATCCCAAGTATAAAGGTTTGGTCCCAGAAATTGATCTAATCTTTCTGCCACTCCGAGTGGGTCCTCGATTAAGTTTCCCATCTCGGTCCTTTTAAAATCTCGTAGGTCAGCCGAATTTAGAGGCACAGAAATATATCCGATCACAGGTTGAGGTCCCCCCCCATGGGCTTTTCTCTTAGGGGGTATATTTGAGCTGCCCCTTTTTGACTTCTAGTTACCCGTCTAGGAAGAGGGGGAGAGACCCTTGTTCCGACTCTGGTGGGGGAATGGGCGCTCTGGGGACCTCTGCAGGAGCAGGAGGAGAAATGTAAGGAGGGGGGGTTAGAAGGGTTTCGTCTAACTCTCCCTTCTTTTTCTTTTGTTTAGTTTTTTTATTTTATTCAGTGGGTAAAGTCTAGCTCCCGGTTTTTTAGCCACACCTCCACATACTGACTCTCCTCCGGGTTAAGGGGTTTTTTTATTATTAACCCAGAGGTTTAATTGCTGTCTTACCCAATCTTCTTCTGACCCATAGACTGGCCAAAAGACATTTTTAGAAATCCTCTTCCCTCCCCATATCTTAGTACAATATTCTATCACTTTCTGCTTATCTTTCCCTAGGGTTCCAGGGAAATATCTCCAATTGTCCAAGATATATGCCAGAGGGGTATTCTTAGGTACAGTGGGTACCCTTCCCATGGGATTCGAAGGCTTGCTGCCCTTCGCCCCCATCTTCTGGAATATCCACAAACATACACTCACTCGCTCCCCTTGTTCCTGGCCCAGTCCCTCGCGGGAGATGGGAGACGCAGTACTTAAGAGTCCGCACTCGCTTGGTTCAGTATATCGAACCTCTCATTCGTTACATTCCAGGAAACCCAATCCCGCCCGAACGGCAAACCTTGCGAACAAATTCGCAATATACTTACGCGTCCTGCGTCTTCGTCCGGACTCCCGTGCACAGAATTTTTATGGGATTTTACCGGTTTCTCCTTTGCTCATTATTCTAGAATTTAGGTTCGTCGGTAAGGTTGGAGTAAGCTGTTGGTCGCGGGGCCGCGAAATGTCGCGGGGCGCCTCCCCGGAGGACCAAAGACCACTGTTCCTTATCCGAGTCACGGCACCAGAAATTGTTATAAATTGAGACCACAACGGATCATAATCCAATTAAAATTTTATTAATTATAGCAAGTAGAATATGAGCAAAACCAGCGCTGGACGGCAGGGGAGTCTGCGCTCCACCAACTGCCGCCCTGAGCAGTTTAAACAGTCCTTTTTTATACTTTTTACTTTCGTGTTTATGAAGTAGTGGAGGTGTTAACCCCTTACTCATATATCTTTATATGGGGTTGTCTGTCTTGTTTCTGTCTGGCGGTTATCTTCTCTTTTACAAGCAGCATCCTGGATGTAGTGGAGGTGTTAACCCCTTACTCCTATATCTTTATATGGGGTCGTCTGTCTTGTTTCTGTCTGGCGGTTATCTTCTCTTTTACAAGCAGCATCCTGGACATCTGGCGGTTATCTTATTTTTCACAAGAGGCATCCTGGATATCTGGCGCCTAGTCTTTACATTATGCTTAACATAAATCTTAATAAACAATATCCTAGTCCATAGTTTCTTACAATCCCCCCTTTTTCTTTTTATCCTATTATTGTTTATTAGACGCTACTTTCATTCTCGGCACTGCAAATAAACCTTTTTCCACAATCCCAACATTTATCATAACACTTACAAGGTAATACGTCACAATTACAATAGGCGTAGTTGGGTAATACATATAATAATAACATACAAAACCAAAACTTAAAAATAACACTTTTTCTTAACACGTTCTTTTTTTTTTTTTTTTTTTTTTTAATGCGTCACTATCATGGCTAGACTATAGGGATTTCGCATGCGCGGTCTTTCCAGATTTTTCCAGCACATTCTGTGGGGCTTTAAAATCGCGCATGCGCATGTTCAAAGGTATACACGGACCATTCGCGGGATCAACAATGGCTACTGCGTGCCCAGATGAAGTCCCAAACCCCTTTCCCGAGCTTACCACTCCGGTAAGTCTGTTAATGGTAACATTCACGGCACTATGGCCAAATGACAGGTCCCAGTTTTCAATGTAAGGTTTTTTCACCACCAGACCACCACGTCACCTGCCAGAGAAGAAAGGTCTAGAGTGGACATTTCGCCCTCTGAACATTCTGTAAGGTGAGTGTTCTCAAAACGTTTAACCTATATGGTTCATTAGAAAGAAGATCAAAATTTTATATATATATATATATATTTTTTTTTTTTTTTCCTGTTGCTGTTTAGGCAGAGGGTGCGTTTTTCTGTTGTCTCACGTCAAGAACTTATGGCGGAGGTGAAAAAGTATAAAAGGCGTTTCCATATCGTCGTCTTTGCGTTCCTGGCGCTTGTTTTTATTGCTATTCTATTTTTTTTTTTACTCAGCTTACATTATTATCTGAATTGTTAAGAGTTAATTGTTTCCAAATTCTTGTTGGCTATTAAAATGTTATTTTGTGTGTACATTTTGTCATACTACTCGCATTTGTTTAACGCCATCGGGTGAAACCATAATAGCAAATTGCATGTTAGTTATAACGTGTTGAATTAATCTTATAAACATGGAACAACACATGGCAAAAACAATAAGGTGGCTAATCCACATAACAAATAAAATAGGATTCGTTTTACCCAGGGGCTCCCGAGAAGCCAGGAAAACAAGTCAATATTCGTCTTTCCAAGTTCAGACGGGAACATGGGCTAACTTCCCTGTCTCTGATGTGATTTGTTTAACTACCTCACCATTGTCATCAATTTTCAAACAACAATTGGAGACATTTACTTTACCACAAACACCTCTTTCGTTGGCTAGCAGGTAGTCCAGAACCATCCTGTGTTGATAAATTGCATTTAACATCAAAAGCTTTAGCTGTTTGATTAATAATAATTTCCAAGACAGCCTGCAGACGAATGATATGATTCAGATTGTAGATAGGTTCTCGAGCGCCGTTAATAAGTTCATTAGGATTCCAAGTTGCAGGTTTATAATACTGTATGATACGTTGGGGTGTCCATTCATTTAATAAATATTGGTACCCCCTCAATTCTTGGGAGTCTGGAAAAATCAACTTGCCACTGTTGCCCTGGCTAATTTTCAAACACATTTCACATTGCTGAGTCACCTATTTTATTACAGTAAACAATTTCTGCCCTATCAATTTCTGATTTAGACTTTTATATAAATTATCAGCTCCCCAATGCATCTTATTATGTTCTATTACGGCTGTGGTCCATATTAAATTGGATGGTACCACTATACGACCATCCCTCAAATAAGTTAGAATAATTTGGCTCCTGATCTGTACTTACAGTTTGGATTTTACCGCCTGGTATTAAGGATAATTCCTCCTTTCCTACCTCTTCTGCTACTTGTATGGCTTCATGGTCGGCCAGGCGGTTTCCAATTTCCAAATCAGTGCCTTAATGGGCCATCTTATGTTCTTCTTTCCTGGACGACCCTCTTATAACAGAGGGGGCCCTTCCTCACATCAAGGTCTGGCATGGCATATGTCCCCACCGCTCAACGCCTACTGGGTTGCAGCCAGCAGCAGAGCTCAAGATCCTTCTTGGTGGCAAACACAGAGACCAACCCAGTCTTGCCCTTGATTGTGGTAGGAGGCACTTGACCAGCCTTATTCTTTGTACTTTGTTGTCAATGCAAAGCTTCATTTGCACATCCCATAACAAGTCACAGTCATTGTAAAACACAGATTTACATTAGTAGAACTACTACAGAGTGCATTTTATTTTAGGTTTTTTTATGCAGTATTCCCCACAGCCTTGCTGACCAAGGGATATTGTTTTACCTGAACTAGGCAGGCCTCCTGTTTATCATTTTTACTGTAACAGGGAAAGCATTTTTCCCTTTACTTGGAATTTACTTTCAGATATACTTGGTTAAAGATTTCTTTTACTTCAGGGAAGTCTTCTCTTCCACTTTTCTGTTGAATTAAAGATAAGCTCAACATTTTAGTTAATTGATCATTTTTAACTTTTGGATTCATTTCCCCTTCTTTAAACGTCTAGATGTTCTAATAAATCTCTTCCCAACAAAGATTTTGGTGAATTTGGCATTCTTATTTGTTTTCTTAGTTTGTACTTTAAAGGTTTCAGGATATTTTCCTGGCGGCCAGCAGCTCCCACAACTGTAACAAATTCTGTTCACTGAAGTTTAACACCAAATAAGTTGGTTTTGTATTCACCAACTTTTCTACATCACGATTACCTTAGTAAAAATCAACTCGAACCTTTATCCAGTCCTATTCACAACTAACTTTCAAACATCTAAATTTCCTCATCAGAGATTCACCTTTACTCTCCTCAGACCCGCTGCCTGCCCTAGAGGGGCCGTTACCGGTCCTGTTGTGCTGCAAATGCTGCAGCAATCGGGGTGACATTGTCAGGTCCTTCTGCTCAATCGTCAGCAACAGCAACCCCCTCCTCCTCACCAGCGAAGGGTTCGGGGCAGGAGATGCTGTTCCTGCTCTGCTCTGCAGGTTACACAAACCTGCCTCTGCAGCAGCACTTCTGTTTTAACTCTTTCTTACCCTGAATGCAAATCTGCTACTTGTTGCTTTAAGTCTGTGTTATTACATATCAGCCTTCGCAGGCAAATAGCAAACACCCTGCCATGCATCCAGCGTGACTCAGCCGCACCTTCGAGGGGATACGGGGCTTTGTACAAACTCACCCCAATACTTTAACACTTTCACAGGGTTTTTTTACTCTCCACCCCCCCCCAACCCCCCCCCCCCCCCCCCCCCCCCGGCTTCAGATCTTACATACATTAGCACAAGTTTTTTTATCTTACAACGTGTTTCATTCTGGTTGCTCCATAGAAGGAACCACAACCTCCCCTCTGATCCTTTTCCATTGCTAATATTAAGGGATCTTGTGGAGCTAGGTTAATACCACATTCTTTTGCTACTCTGGGTGATTCCTCAGAGTGAAAAACATACCAGCATACATTACTTCATCCCATTTTTCCTCTCGCCTTAAAAATAACATTAATTTTAGCAAAACATTATAATTCAGTGTGCCGTTTAAGGGCCATTTTCTCTGTCCCCTAACTTATACAGGGGCCACCACTGATTGCAGTACTTAGCCAAAGTTCTCTTATTCACGCTTCCCCCAGCTGCCCCCCCATTTCCTTCCAGTGACCTTTCTTACTATTATCTCAATTGCTATCCCAGCCACAGAGACTCTAATTTCACTTATAGCTCTCTCTCTTATCCCAAGGCGTCCAAACCTTACAGTCAGGGCATTCAATTTCTTGTCGCCACCATACATATAATAATTCTTTACACCATATACACTTTAAAACATACAGAGGTTCACATTCACCCCTTGGATGTTCAAGACAATAACCACATACCAACATTTGTAATATACTGAATACAGAAATGTTCTCACATTTCCAGCATAAATGAGTATAACAATTATTAATAACCTTGTAATTATTAATTAAAAGGCCACTTTTCTCCACATTCCAACTTATAAAGCGGCCACCATTTTACAATATTTTATCAATGTTTTCCTATTCACATTTCCACCAGCGGATCCTCCAATATCCCTCCAGTGACTCAAAACACATCCTAACGGGCTTTTCTTTAAAATCCCACCACTCTGTTTTCTTCCCATTTTTCCAGCTTACACTCACAGAACACACTTATCACTTACAGAATTTCTACTTACAAAATGCAACACACAGGTATCTTTTTACAACAACACCAAGAGCTCACTATTATTATCAAAAATATAGCCAAAATCACAGTAACAATTATCAAAGTCAAATTCTACATTCCATAAATCCGGTAACCAAAATAAGCAACACTGCAGCAAATAAGCTTGAAACAATGAATATTCCATTAACGCCTATACATATTCATTACCTGAACCCGCCTACCCTCTCTTCGTATGCTAATTAGCTTATCAGTCTTTCACGCTTGTGCAGATTCTTCCAAAAATTGTGGGCCGGGGTCTTTAGAATATAACAGTTATTAATAACCTTGTAATTGTTAATTAAAAGGCCACTTTTCTCCACATTCCAGCTTACACTCACAGAACACACTTATCACTTACAGAATTACTACTTACAAAATGCAACACACAGGTATCTTTCTACAGCAACACCAAGAGCTCACTATTATTATAAAAAATATAGCCAAAATCACAGTAACAATTAGGGTACTGCTTCTCTAATCCCCTGAATTACTATAGTTCTCAGGTCCTGCATATGAGTTCTATGCACCGGATCCTGATTATCCCAATTAGGTCTTTGGAGTGGCCATTTAATATCTGCTTGGGGTCCCTGGGTTTCCTCGGTAGTAAATAATTGACAAAGGATAGATTGCATCTTATCCCAAGTATAAAGGTTTGGTCCCAGAAATTGATCTAATCTTTCTGCCACTCCGAGTGGGTCCTCGATTAAGTTTCCCATCTCGGTCCTTTTAAAATCTCGTAGGTCAGCCGAATTTAGAGGCACAGAAATATATCCGATCACAGGTTGAGGTCCCCCCCCATGGGCTTTTCTCTTAGGGGGTATATTTGAGCTGCCCCTTTTTGACTTCTAGTTACCCGTCTAGGAAGAGGGGGAGAGACCCTTGTTCCGACTCTGGTGGGGGAATGGGCGCTCTGGGGACCTCTGCAGGAGCAGGAGGAGAAATGTAAGGAGGGGGGGTTAGAAGGGTTTCGTCTAACTCTCCCTTCTTTTTCTTTTGTTTAGTTTTTTTATTTTATTCAGTGGGTAAAGTCTAGCTCCCGGTTTTTTAGCCACACCTCCACATACTGACTCTCCTCCGGGTTAAGGGGTTTTTTTATTATTAACCCAGAGGTTTAATTGCTGTCTTACCCAATCTTCTTCTGACCCATAGACTGGCCAAAAGACATTTTTAGAAATCCTCTTCCCTCCCCATATCTTAGTACAATATTCTATCACTTTCTGCTTATCTTTCCCTAGGGTTCCAGGGAAATATCTCCAATTGTCCAAGATATATGCCAGAGGGGTATTCTTAGGTACAGTGGGTACCCTTCCCATGGGATTCGAAGGCTTGCTGCCCTTCGCCCCCATCTTCTGGAATATCCACAAACATACACTCACTCGCTCCCCTTGTTCCTGGCCCAGTCCCTCGCGGGAGATGGGAGACGCAGTACTTAAGAGTCCGCACTCGCTTGGTTCAGTATATCGAACCTCTCATTCGTTACATTCCAGGAAACCCAATCCCGCCCGAACGGCAAACCTTGCGAACAAATTCGCAATATACTTACGCGTCCTGCGTCTTCGTCCGGACTCCCGTGCACAGAATTTTTATGGGATTTTACCGGTTTCTCCTTTGCTCATTATTCTAGAATTTAGGTTCGTCGGTAAGGTTGGAGTAAGCTGTTGGTCGCGGGGCCGCGAAATGTCGCGGGGCGCCTCCCCGGAGGACCAAAGACCACTGTTCCTTATCCGAGTCACGGCACCAGAAATTGTTATAAATTGAGACCACAACGGATCATAATCCAATTAAAATTTTATTAATTATAGCAAGTAGAATATGAGCAAAACCAGCGCTGGACGGCAGGGGAGTCTGCGCTCCACCAACTGCCGCCCTGAGCAGTTTAAACAGTCCTTTTTTATACTTTTTACTTTCGTGTTTATGAAGTAGTGGAGGTGTTAACCCCTTACTCATATATCTTTATATGGGGTTGTCTGTCTTGTTTCTGTCTGGCGGTTATCTTCTCTTTTACAAGCAGCATCCTGGATGTAGTGGAGGTGTTAACCCCTTACTCCTATATCTTTATATGGGGTCGTCTGTCTTGTTTCTGTCTGGCGGTTATCTTCTCTTTTACAAGCAGCATCCTGGACATCTGGCGGTTATCTTATTTTTCACAAGAGGCATCCTGGATATCTGGCGCCTAGTCTTTACATTATGCTTAACATAAATCTTAATAAACAATATCCTAGTCCATAGTTTCTTACAATCCCCCCTTTTTCTTTTTATCCTATTATTGTTTATTAGACGCTACTTTCATTCTCGGCACTGCAAATAAACCTTTTTCCACAATCCCAACATTTATCATAACACTTACAAGGTAATACGTCACAATTACAATAGGCGTAGTTGGGTAATACATATAATAATAACATACAAAACCAAAACTTAAAAATAACACTTTTTCTTAACACGTTCTTTTTTTTTTTTTTTTTTTTTTTAATGCGTCACTATCATGGCTAGACTATAGGGATTTCGCATGCGCGGTCTTTCCAGATTTTTCCAGCACATTCTGTGGGGCTTTAAAATCGCGCATGCGCATGTTCAAAGGTATACACGGACCATTCGCGGGATCAACAATGGCTACTGCGTGCCCAGATGAAGTCCCAAACCCCTTTCCCGAGCTTACCACTCCGGTAAGTCTGTTAATGGTAACATTCACGGCACTATGGCCAAATGACAGGTCCCAGTTTTCAATGTAAGGTTTTTTCACCACCAGACCACCACGTCACCTGCCAGAGAAGAAAGGTCTAGAGTGGACATTTCGCCCTCTGAACATTCTGTAAGGTGAGTGTTCTCAAAACGTTTAACCTATATGGTTCATTAGAAAGAAGATCAAAATTTTATATATATATATATATTTTTTTTTTTTTTTTTCCTGTTGCTGTTTAGGCAGAGGGTGCGTTTTTCTGTTGTCTCACGTCAAGAACTTATGGCGGAGGTGAAAAAGTATAAAAGGCGTTTCCATATCGTCGTCTTTGCGTTCCTGGCGCTTGTTTTTATTGCTATTCTATTTTTTTTTTTACTCAGCTTACATTATTATCTGAATTGTTAAGAGTTAATTGTTTCCAAATTCTTGTTGGCTATTAAAATGTTATTTTGTGTGTACATTTTGTCATACTACTCGCATTTGTTTAACGCCATCGGGTGAAACCATAATAGCAAATTGCATGTTAGTTATAACGTGTTGAATTAATCTTATAAACATGGAACAACACATGGCAAAAACAATAAGGTGGCTAATCCACATAACAAATAAAATAGGATTCGTTTTACCCAGGGGCTCCCGAGAAGCCAGGAAAACAAGTCAATATTCGTCTTTCCAAGTTCAGACGGGAACATGGGCTAACTTCCCTGTCTCTGATGTGATTTGTTTAACTACCTCACCATTGTCATCAATTTTCAAACAACAATTGGAGACATTTACTTTACCACAAACACCTCTTTCGTTGGCTAGCAGGTAGTCCAGAACCATCCTGTGTTGATAAATTGCATTTAACATCAAAAGCTTTAGCTGTTTGATTAATAATAATTTCCAAGACAGCCTGCAGACGAATGATATGATTCAGATTGTAGATAGGTTCTCGAGCGCCGTTAATAAGTTCATTAGGATTCCAAGTTGCAGGTTTATAATACTGTATGATACGTTGGGGTGTCCATTCATTTAATAAATATTGGTACCCCCTCAATTCTTGGGAGTCTGGAAAAATCAACTTGCCACTGTTGCCCTGGCTAATTTTCAAACACATTTCACATTGCTGAGTCACCTATTTTATTACAGTAAACAATTTCTGCCCTATCAATTTCTGATTTAGACTTTTATATAAATTATCAGCTCCCCAATGCATCTTATTATGTTCTATTACGGCTGTGGTCCATATTAAATTGGATGGTACCACTATACGACCATCCCTCAAATAAGTTAGAATAATTTGGCTCCTGATCTGTACTTACAGTTTGGATTTTACCGCCTGGTATTAAGGATAATTCCTCCTTTCCTACCTCTTCTGCTACTTGTATGGCTTCATGGTCGGCCAGGCGGTTTCCAATTTCCAAATCAGTGCCTTAATGGGCCATCTTATGTTCTTCTTTCCTGGACGACCCTCTTATAACAGAGGGGGCCCTTCCTCACATCAAGGTCTGGCATGGCATATGTCCCCACCGCTCAACGCCTACTGGGTTGCAGCCAGCAGCAGAGCTCAAGATCCTTCTTGGTGGCAAACACAGAGACCAACCCAGTCTTGCCCTTGATTGTGGTAGGAGGCACTTGACCAGCCTTATTCTTTGTACTTTGTTGTCAATGCAAAGCTTCATTTGCACATCCCATAACAAGTCACAGTCATTGTAAAACACAGATTTACATTAGTAGAACTACTACAGAGTGCATTTTATTTTAGGTTTTTTTATGCAGTATTCCCCACAGCCTTGCTGACCAAGGGATATTGTTTTACCTGAACTAGGCAGGCCTCCTGTTTATCATTTTTACTGTAACAGGGAAAGCATTTTTCCCTTTACTTGGAATTTACTTTCAGATATACTTGGTTAAAGATTTCTTTTACTTCAGGGAAGTCTTCTCTTCCACTTTTCTGTTGAATTAAAGATAAGCTCAACATTTTAGTTAATTGATCATTTTTAACTTTTGGATTCATTTCCCCTTCTTTAAACGTCTAGATGTTCTAATAAATCTCTTCCCAACAAAGATTTTGGTGAATTTGGCATTCTTATTTGTTTTCTTAGTTTGTACTTTAAAGGTTTCAGGATATTTTCCTGGCGGCCAGCAGCTCCCACAACTGTAACAAATTCTGTTCACTGAAGTTTAACACCAAATAAGTTGGTTTTGTATTCACCAACTTTTCTACATCACGATTACCTTAGTAAAAATCAACTCGAACCTTTATCCAGTCCTATTCACAACTAACTTTCAAACATCTAAATTTCCTCATCAGAGATTCACCTTTACTCTCCTCAGACCCGCTGCCTGCCCTAGAGGGGCCGTTACCGGTCCTGTTGTGCTGCAAATGCTGCAGCAATCGGGGTGACATTGTCAGGTCCTTCTGCTCAATCGTCAGCAACAGCAACCCCCTCCTCCTCACCAGCGAAGGGTTCGGGGCAGGAGATGCTGTTCCTGCTCTGCTCTGCAGGTTACACAAACCTGCCTCTGCAGCAGCACTTCTGTTTTAACTCTTTCTTACCCTGAATGCAAATCTGCTACTTGTTGCTTTAAGTCTGTGTTATTACATATCAGCCTTCGCAGGCAAATAGCAAACACCCTGCCATGCATCCAGCGTGACTCAGCCGCACCTTCGAGGGGATACGGGGCTTTGTACAAACTCACCCCAATACTTTAACACTTTCACAGGGTTTTTTTACTCTCCACCCCCCCCCAACCCCCCCCCCCCCCCCCCCCCCGGCTTCAGATCTTACATACATTAGCACAAGTTTTTTTATCTTACAACGTGTTTCATTCTGGTTGCTCCATAGAAGGAACCACAACCTCCCCTCTGATCCTTTTCCATTGCTAATATTAAGGGATCTTGTGGAGCTAGGTTAATACCACATTCTTTTGCTACTCTGGGTGATTCCTCAGAGTGAAAAACATACCAGCATACATTACTTCATCCCATTTTTCCTCTCGCCTTAAAAATAACATTAATTTTAGCAAAACATTATAATTCAGTGTGCCGTTTAAGGGCCATTTTCTCTGTCCCCTAACTTATACAGGGGCCACCACTGATTGCAGTACTTAGCCAAAGTTCTCTTATTCACGCTTCCCCCAGCTGCCCCCCCATTTCCTTCCAGTGACCTTTCTTACTATTATCTCAATTGCTATCCCAGCCACAGAGACTCTAATTTCACTTATAGCTCTCTCTCTTATCCCAAGGCGTCCAAACCTTACAGTCAGGGCATTCAATTTCTTGTCGCCACCATACATATAATAATTCTTTACACCATATACACTTTAAAACATACAGAGGTTCACATTCACCCCTTGGATGTTCAAGACAATAACCACATACCAACATTTGTAATATACTGAATACAGAAATGTTCTCACATTTCCAGCATAAATGAGTATAACAATTATTAATAACCTTGTAATTATTAATTAAAAGGCCACTTTTCTCCACATTCCAACTTATAAAGCGGCCACCATTTTACAATATTTTATCAATGTTTTCCTATTCACATTTCCACCAGCGGATCCTCCAATATCCCTCCAGTGACTCAAAACACATCCTAACGGGCTTTTCTTTAAAATCCCACCACTCTGTTTTCTTCCCATTTTTCCAGCTTACACTCACAGAACACACTTATCACTTACAGAATTTCTACTTACAAAATGCAACACACAGGTATCTTTTTACAACAACACCAAGAGCTCACTATTATTATCAAAAATATAGCCAAAATCACAGTAACAATTATCAAAGTCAAATTCTACATTCCATAAATCCGGTAACCAAAATAAGCAACACTGCAGCAAATAAGCTTGAAACAATGAATATTCCATTAACGCCTATACATATTCATTACCTGAACCCGCCTACCCTCTCTTCGTATGCTAATTAGCTTATCAGTCTTTCACGCTTGTGCAGATTCTTCCAAAAATTGTGGGCCGGGGTCTTTAGAATATAACAGTTATTAATAACCTTGTAATTGTTAATTAAAAGGCCACTTTTCTCCACATTCCAGCTTACACTCACAGAACACACTTATCACTTACAGAATTACTACTTACAAAATGCAACACACAGGTATCTTTCTACAGCAACACCAAGAGCTCACTATTATTATAAAAAATATAGCCAAAATCACAGTAACAATTAGGGTACTGCTTCTCTAATCCCCTGAATTACTATAGTTCTCAGGTCCTGCATATGAGTTCTATGCACCGGATCCTGATTATCCCAATTAGGTCTTTGGAGTGGCCATTTAATATCTGCTTGGGGTCCCTGGGTTTCCTCGGTAGTAAATAATTGACAAAGGATAGATTGCATCTTATCCCAAGTATAAAGGTTTGGTCCCAGAAATTGATCTAATCTTTCTGCCACTCCGAGTGGGTCCTCGATTAAGTTTCCCATCTCGGTCCTTTTAAAATCTCGTAGGTCAGCCGAATTTAGAGGCACAGAAATATATCCGATCACAGGTTGAGGTCCCCCCCCATGGGCTTTTCTCTTAGGGGGTATATTTGAGCTGCCCCTTTTTGACTTCTAGTTACCCGTCTAGGAAGAGGGGGAGAGACCCTTGTTCCGACTCTGGTGGGGGAATGGGCGCTCTGGGGACCTCTGCAGGAGCAGGAGGAGAAATGTAAGGAGGGGGGGTTAGAAGGGTTTCGTCTAACTCTCCCTTCTTTTTCTTTTGTTTAGTTTTTTTATTTTATTCAGTGGGTAAAGTCTAGCTCCCGGTTTTTTAGCCACACCTCCACATACTGACTCTCCTCCGGGTTAAGGGGTTTTTTTATTATTAACCCAGAGGTTTAATTGCTGTCTTACCCAATCTTCTTCTGACCCATAGACTGGCCAAAAGACATTTTTAGAAATCCTCTTCCCTCCCCATATCTTAGTACAATATTCTATCACTTTCTGCTTATCTTTCCCTAGGGTTCCAGGGAAATATCTCCAATTGTCCAAGATATATGCCAGAGGGGTATTCTTAGGTACAGTGGGTACCCTTCCCATGGGATTCGAAGGCTTGCTGCCCTTCGCCCCCATCTTCTGGAATATCCACAAACATACACTCACTCGCTCCCCTTGTTCCTGGCCCAGTCCCTCGCGGGAGATGGGAGACGCAGTACTTAAGAGTCCGCACTCGCTTGGTTCAGTATATCGAACCTCTCATTCGTTACATTCCAGGAAACCCAATCCCGCCCGAACGGCAAACCTTGCGAACAAATTCGCAATATACTTACGCGTCCTGCGTCTTCGTCCGGACTCCCGTGCACAGAATTTTTATGGGATTTTACCGGTTTCTCCTTTGCTCATTATTCTAGAATTTAGGTTCGTCGGTAAGGTTGGAGTAAGCTGTTGGTCGCGGGGCCGCGAAATGTCGCGGGGCGCCTCCCCGGAGGACCAAAGACCACTGTTCCTTATCCGAGTCACGGCACCAGAAATTGTTATAAATTGAGACCACAACGGATCATAATCCAATTAAAATTTTATTAATTATAGCAAGTAGAATATGAGCAAAACCAGCGCTGGACGGCAGGGGAGTCTGCGCTCCACCAACTGCCGCCCTGAGCAGTTTAAACAGTCCTTTTTTATACTTTTTACTTTCGTGTTTATGAAGTAGTGGAGGTGTTAACCCCTTACTCATATATCTTTATATGGGGTTGTCTGTCTTGTTTCTGTCTGGCGGTTATCTTCTCTTTTACAAGCAGCATCCTGGATGTAGTGGAGGTGTTAACCCCTTACTCCTATATCTTTATATGGGGTCGTCTGTCTTGTTTCTGTCTGGCGGTTATCTTCTCTTTTACAAGCAGCATCCTGGACATCTGGCGGTTATCTTATTTTTCACAAGAGGCATCCTGGATATCTGGCGCCTAGTCTTTACATTATGCTTAACATAAATCTTAATAAACAATATCCTAGTCCATAGTTTCTTACAATCCCCCCTTTTTCTTTTTATCCTATTATTGTTTATTAGACGCTACTTTCATTCTCGGCACTGCAAATAAACCTTTTTCCACAATCCCAACATTTATCATAACACTTACAAGGTAATACGTCACAATTACAATAGGCGTAGTTGGGTAATACATATAATAATAACATACAAAACCAAAACTTAAAAATAACACTTTTTCTTAACACGTTCTTTTTTTTTTTTTTTTTTTTTTAATGCGTCACTATCATGGCTAGACTATAGGGATTTCGCATGCGCGGTCTTTCCAGATTTTTCCAGCACATTCTGTGGGGCTTTAAAATCGCGCATGCGCATGTTCAAAGGTATACACGGACCATTCGCGGGATCAACAATGGCTACTGCGTGCCCAGATGAAGTCCCAAACCCCTTTCCCGAGCTTACCACTCCGGTAAGTCTGTTAATGGTAACATTCACGGCACTATGGCCAAATGACAGGTCCCAGTTTTCAATGTAAGGTTTTTTCACCACCAGACCACCACGTCACCTGCCAGAGAAGAAAGGTCTAGAGTGGACATTTCGCCCTCTGAACATTCTGTAAGGTGAGTGTTCTCAAAACGTTTAACCTATATGGTTCATTAGAAAGAAGATCAAAATTTTATATATATATATATATATTTTTTTTTTTTTTCCTGTTGCTGTTTAGGCAGAGGGTGCGTTTTTCTGTTGTCTCACGTCAAGAACTTATGGCGGAGGTGAAAAAGTATAAAAGGCGTTTCCATATCGTCGTCTTTGCGTTCCTGGCGCTTGTTTTTATTGCTATTCTATTTTTTTTTTTACTCAGCTTACATTATTATCTGAATTGTTAAGAGTTAATTGTTTCCAAATTCTTGTTGGCTATTAAAATGTTATTTTGTGTGTACATTTTGTCATACTACTCGCATTTGTTTAACGCCATCGGGTGAAACCATAATAGCAAATTGCATGTTAGTTATAACGTGTTGAATTAATCTTATAAACATGGAACAACACATGGCAAAAACAATAAGGTGGCTAATCCACATAACAAATAAAATAGGATTCGTTTTACCCAGGGGCTCCTGAGAAGCCAGGAAAACAAGTCAATATTCGTCTTTCCAAGTTCAGACGGGAACATGGGCTAACTTCCCTGTCTCTGATGTGATTTGTTTAACTACCTCACCATTGTCATCAATTTTCAAACAACAATTGGAGACATTTACTTTACCACAAACACCTCTTTCGTTGGCTAGCAGGTAGTCCAGAACCATCCTGTGTTGATAAATTGCATTTAACATCAAAAGCTTTAGCTGTTTGATTAATAATAATTTCCAAGACAGCCTGCAGACGAATGATATGATTCAGATTGTAGATAGGTTCTCGAGCGCCGTTAATAAGTTCATTAGGATTCCAAGTTGCAGGTTTATAATACTGTATGATACGTTGGGGTGTCCATTCATTTAATAAATATTGGTACCCCCTCAATTCTTGGGAGTCTGGAAAAATCAACTTGCCACTGTTGCCCTGGCTAATTTTCAAACACATTTCACATTGCTGAGTCACCTATTTTATTACAGTAAACAATTTCTGCCCTATCAATTTCTGATTTAGACTTTTATATAAATTATCAGCTCCCCAATGCATCTTATTATGTTCTATTACGGCTGTGGTCCATATTAAATTGGATGGTACCACTATACGACCATCCCTCAAATAAGTTAGAATAATTTGGCTCCTGATCTGTACTTACAGTTTGGATTTTACCGCCTGGTATTAAGGATAATTCCTCCTTTCCTACCTCTTCTGCTACTTGTATGGCTTCATGGTCGGCCAGGCGGTTTCCAATTTCCAAATCAGTGCCTTAATGGGCCATCTTATGTTCTTCTTTCCTGGACGACCCTCTTATAACAGAGGGGGCCCTTCCTCACATCAAGGTCTGGCATGGCATATGTCCCCACCGCTCAACGCCTACTGGGTTGCAGCCAGCAGCAGAGCTCAAGATCCTTCTTGGTGGCAAACACAGAGACCAACCCAGTCTTGCCCTTGATTGTGGTAGGAGGCACTTGACCAGCCTTATTCTTTGTACTTTGTTGTCAATGCAAAGCTTCATTTGCACATCCCATAACAAGTCACAGTCATTGTAAAACACAGATTTACATTAGTAGAACTACTACAGAGTGCATTTTATTTTAGGTTTTTTTATGCAGTATTCCCCACAGCCTTGCTGACCAAGGGATATTGTTTTACCTGAACTAGGCAGGCCTCCTGTTTATCATTTTTACTGTAACAGGGAAAGCATTTTTCCCTTTACTTGGAATTTACTTTCAGATATACTTGGTTAAAGATTTCTTTTACTTCAGGGAAGTCTTCTCTTCCACTTTTCTGTTGAATTAAAGATAAGCTCAACATTTTAGTTAATTGATCATTTTTAACTTTTGGATTCATTTCCCCTTCTTTAAACGTCTAGATGTTCTAATAAATCTCTTCCCAACAAAGATTTTGGTGAATTTGGCATTCTTATTTGTTTTCTTAGTTTGTACTTTAAAGGTTTCAGGATATTTTCCTGGCGGCCAGCAGCTCCCACAACTGTAACAAATTCTGTTCACTGAAGTTTAACACCAAATAAGTTGGTTTTGTATTCACCAACTTTTCTACATCACGATTACCTTAGTAAAAATCAACTCGAACCTTTATCCAGTCCTATTCACAACTAACTTTCAAACATCTAAATTTCCTCATCAGAGATTCACCTTTACTCTCCTCAGACCCGCTGCCTGCCCTAGAGGGGCCGTTACCGGTCCTGTTGTGCTGCAAATGCTGCAGCAATCGGGGTGACATTGTCAGGTCCTTCTGCTCAATCGTCAGCAACAGCAACCCCCTCCTCCTCACCAGCGAAGGGTTCGGGGCAGGAGATGCTGTTCCTGCTCTGCTCTGCAGGTTACACAAACCTGCCTCTGCAGCAGCACTTCTGTTTTAACTCTTTCTTACCCTGAATGCAAATCTGCTACTTGTTGCTTTAAGTCTGTGTTATTACATATCAGCCTTCGCAGGCAAATAGCAAACACCCTGCCATGCATCCAGCGTGACTCAGCCGCACCTTCGAGGGGATACGGGGCTTTGTACAAACTCACCCCAATACTTTAACACTTTCACAGGGTTTTTTTACTCTCCACCCCCCCCCAACCCCCCCCCCCCCCCCCCCCCCCCCGGCTTCAGATCTTACATACATTAGCACAAGTTTTTTTATCTTACAACGTGTTTCATTCTGGTTGCTCCATAGAAGGAACCACAACCTCCCCTCTGATCCTTTTCCATTGCTAATATTAAGGGATCTTGTGGAGCTAGGTTAATACCACATTCTTTTGCTACTCTGGGTGATTCCTCAGAGTGAAAAACATACCAGCATACATTACTTCATCCCATTTTTCCTCTCGCCTTAAAAATAACATTAATTTTAGCAAAACATTATAATTCAGTGTGCCGTTTAAGGGCCATTTTCTCTGTCCCCTAACTTATACAGGGGCCACCACTGATTGCAGTACTTAGCCAAAGTTCTCTTATTCACGCTTCCCCCAGCTGCCCCCCCATTTCCTTCCAGTGACCTTTCTTACTATTATCTCAATTGCTATCCCAGCCACAGAGACTCTAATTTCACTTATAGCTCTCTCTCTTATCCCAAGGCGTCCAAACCTTACAGTCAGGGCATTCAATTTCTTGTCGCCACCATACATATAATAATTCTTTACACCATATACACTTTAAAACATACAGAGGTTCACATTCACCCCTTGGATGTTCAAGACAATAACCACATACCAACATTTGTAATATACTGAATACAGAAATGTTCTCACATTTCCAGCATAAATGAGTATAACAATTATTAATAACCTTGTAATTATTAATTAAAAGGCCACTTTTCTCCACATTCCAACTTATAAAGCGGCCACCATTTTACAATATTTTATCAATGTTTTCCTATTCACATTTCCACCAGCGGATCCTCCAATATCCCTCCAGTGACTCAAAACACATCCTAACGGGCTTTTCTTTAAAATCCCACCACTCTGTTTTCTTCCCATTTTTCCAGCTTACACTCACAGAACACACTTATCACTTACAGAATTTCTACTTACAAAATGCAACACACAGGTATCTTTTTACAACAACACCAAGAGCTCACTATTATTATCAAAAATATAGCCAAAATCACAGTAACAATTATCAAAGTCAAATTCTACATTCCATAAATCCGGTAACCAAAATAAGCAACACTGCAGCAAATAAGCTTGAAACAATGAATATTCCATTAACGCCTATACATATTCATTACCTGAACCCGCCTACCCTCTCTTCGTATGCTAATTAGCTTATCAGTCTTTCACGCTTGTGCAGATTCTTCCAAAAATTGTGGGCCGGGGTCTTTAGAATATAACAGTTATTAATAACCTTGTAATTGTTAATTAAAAGGCCACTTTTCTCCACATTCCAGCTTACACTCACAGAACACACTTATCACTTACAGAATTACTACTTACAAAATGCAACACACAGGTATCTTTCTACAGCAACACCAAGAGCTCACTATTATTATAAAAAATATAGCCAAAATCACAGTAACAATTAGGGTACTGCTTCTCTAATCCCCTGAATTACTATAGTTCTCAGGTCCTGCATATGAGTTCTATGCACCGGATCCTGATTATCCCAATTAGGTCTTTGGAGTGGCCATTTAATATCTGCTTGGGGTCCCTGGGTTTCCTCGGTAGTAAATAATTGACAAAGGATAGATTGCATCTTATCCCAAGTATAAAGGTTTGGTCCCAGAAATTGATCTAATCTTTCTGCCACTCCGAGTGGGTCCTCGATTAAGTTTCCCATCTCGGTCCTTTTAAAATCTCGTAGGTCAGCCGAATTTAGAGGCACAGAAATATATCCGATCACAGGTTGAGGTCCCCCCCCATGGGCTTTTCTCTTAGGGGGTATATTTGAGCTGCCCCTTTTTGACTTCTAGTTACCCGTCTAGGAAGAGGGGGAGAGACCCTTGTTCCGACTCTGGTGGGGGAATGGGCGCTCTGGGGACCTCTGCAGGAGCAGGAGGAGAAATGTAAGGAGGGGGGGTTAGAAGGGTTTCGTCTAACTCTCCCTTCTTTTTCTTTTGTTTAGTTTTTTTATTTTATTCAGTGGGTAAAGTCTAGCTCCCGGTTTTTTAGCCACACCTCCACATACTGACTCTCCTCCGGGTTAAGGGGTTTTTTTATTATTAACCCAGAGGTTTAATTGCTGTCTTACCCAATCTTCTTCTGACCCATAGACTGGCCAAAAGACATTTTTAGAAATCCTCTTCCCTCCCCATATCTTAGTACAATATTCTATCACTTTCTGCTTATCTTTCCCTAGGGTTCCAGGGAAATATCTCCAATTGTCCAAGATATATGCCAGAGGGGTATTCTTAGGTACAGTGGGTACCCTTCCCATGGGATTCGAAGGCTTGCTGCCCTTCGCCCCCATCTTCTGGAATATCCACAAACATACACTCACTCGCTCCCCTTGTTCCTGGCCCAGTCCCTCGCGGGAGATGGGAGACGCAGTACTTAAGAGTCCGCACTCGCTTGGTTCAGTATATCGAACCTCTCATTCGTTACATTCCAGGAAACCCAATCCCGCCCGAACGGCAAACCTTGCGAACAAATTCGCAATATACTTACGCGTCCTGCGTCTTCGTCCGGACTCCCGTGCACAGAATTTTTATGGGATTTTACCGGTTTCTCCTTTGCTCATTATTCTAGAATTTAGGTTCGTCGGTAAGGTTGGAGTAAGCTGTTGGTCGCGGGGCCGCGAAATGTCGCGGGGCGCCTCCCCGGAGGACCAAAGACCACTGTTCCTTATCCGAGTCACGGCACCAGAAATTGTTATAAATTGAGACCACAACGGATCATAATCCAATTAAAATTTTATTAATTATAGCAAGTAGAATATGAGCAAAACCAGCGCTGGACGGCAGGGGAGTCTGCGCTCCACCAACTGCCGCCCTGAGCAGTTTAAACAGTCCTTTTTTATACTTTTTACTTTCGTGTTTATGAAGTAGTGGAGGTGTTAACCCCTTACTCATATATCTTTATATGGGGTTGTCTGTCTTGTTTCTGTCTGGCGGTTATCTTCTCTTTTACAAGCAGCATCCTGGATGTAGTGGAGGTGTTAACCCCTTACTCCTATATCTTTATATGGGGTCGTCTGTCTTGTTTCTGTCTGGCGGTTATCTTCTCTTTTACAAGCAGCATCCTGGACATCTGGCGGTTATCTTATTTTTCACAAGAGGCATCCTGGATATCTGGCGCCTAGTCTTTACATTATGCTTAACATAAATCTTAATAAACAATATCCTAGTCCATAGTTTCTTACAATCCCCCCTTTTTCTTTTTATCCTATTATTGTTTATTAGACGCTACTTTCATTCTCGGCACTGCAAATAAACCTTTTTCCACAATCCCAACATTTATCATAACACTTACAAGGTAATACGTCACAATTACAATAGGCGTAGTTGGGTAATACATATAATAATAACATACAAAACCAAAACTTAAAAATAACACTTTTTCTTAACACGTTCTTTTTTTTTTTTTTTTTTTTTTTAATGCGTCACTATCATGGCTAGACTATAGGGATTTCGCATGCGCGGTCTTTCCAGATTTTTCCAGCACATTCTGTGGGGCTTTAAAATCGCGCATGCGCATGTTCAAAGGTATACACGGACCATTCGCGGGATCAACAATGGCTACTGCGTGCCCAGATGAAGTCCCAAACCCCTTTCCCGAGCTTACCACTCCGGTAAGTCTGTTAATGGTAACATTCACGGCACTATGGCCAAATGACAGGTCCCAGTTTTCAATGTAAGGTTTTTTCACCACCAGACCACCACGTCACCTGCCAGAGAAGAAAGGTCTAGAGTGGACATTTCGCCCTCTGAACATTCTGTAAGGTGAGTGTTCTCAAAACGTTTAACCTATATGGTTCATTAGAAAGAAGATCAAAATTTTATATATATATATATATATTTTTTTTTTTTTTTCCTGTTGCTGTTTAGGCAGAGGGTGCGTTTTTCTGTTGTCTCACGTCAAGAACTTATGGCGGAGGTGAAAAAGTATAAAAGGCGTTTCCATATCGTCGTCTTTGCGTTCCTGGCGCTTGTTTTTATTGCTATTCTATTTTTTTTTTTACTCAGCTTACATTATTATCTGAATTGTTAAGAGTTAATTGTTTCCAAATTCTTGTTGGCTATTAAAATGTTATTTTGTGTGTACATTTTGTCATACTACTCGCATTTGTTTAACGCCATCGGGTGAAACCATAATAGCAAATTGCATGTTAGTTATAACGTGTTGAATTAATCTTATAAACATGGAACAACACATGGCAAAAACAATAAGGTGGCTAATCCACATAACAAATAAAATAGGATTCGTTTTACCCAGGGGCTCCCGAGAAGCCAGGAAAACAAGTCAATATTCGTCTTTCCAAGTTCAGACGGGAACATGGGCTAACTTCCCTGTCTCTGATGTGATTTGTTTAACTACCTCACCATTGTCATCAATTTTCAAACAACAATTGGAGACATTTACTTTACCACAAACACCTCTTTCGTTGGCTAGCAGGTAGTCCAGAACCATCCTGTGTTGATAAATTGCATTTAACATCAAAAGCTTTAGCTGTTTGATTAATAATAATTTCCAAGACAGCCTGCAGACGAATGATATGATTCAGATTGTAGATAGGTTCTCGAGCGCCGTTAATAAGTTCATTAGGATTCCAAGTTGCAGGTTTATAATACTGTATGATACGTTGGGGTGTCCATTCATTTAATAAATATTGGTACCCCCTCAATTCTTGGGAGTCTGGAAAAATCAACTTGCCACTGTTGCCCTGGCTAATTTTCAAACACATTTCACATTGCTGAGTCACCTATTTTATTACAGTAAACAATTTCTGCCCTATCAATTTCTGATTTAGACTTTTATATAAATTATCAGCTCCCCAATGCATCTTATTATGTTCTATTACGGCTGTGGTCCATATTAAATTGGATGGTACCACTATACGACCATCCCTCAAATAAGTTAGAATAATTTGGCTCCTGATCTGTACTTACAGTTTGGATTTTACCGCCTGGTATTAAGGATAATTCCTCCTTTCCTACCTCTTCTGCTACTTGTATGGCTTCATGGTCGGCCAGGCGGTTTCCAATTTCCAAATCAGTGCCTTAATGGGCCATCTTATGTTCTTCTTTCCTGGACGACCCTCTTATAACAGAGGGGGCCCTTCCTCACATCAAGGTCTGGCATGGCATATGTCCCCACCGCTCAACGCCTACTGGGTTGCAGCCAGCAGCAGAGCTCAAGATCCTTCTTGGTGGCAAACACAGAGACCAACCCAGTCTTGCCCTTGATTGTGGTAGGAGGCACTTGACCAGCCTTATTCTTTGTACTTTGTTGTCAATGCAAAGCTTCATTTGCACATCCCATAACAAGTCACAGTCATTGTAAAACACAGATTTACATTAGTAGAACTACTACAGAGTGCATTTTATTTTAGGTTTTTTTATGCAGTATTCCCCACAGCCTTGCTGACCAAGGGATATTGTTTTACCTGAACTAGGCAGGCCTCCTGTTTATCATTTTTACTGTAACAGGGAAAGCATTTTTCCCTTTACTTGGAATTTACTTTCAGATATACTTGGTTAAAGATTTCTTTTACTTCAGGGAAGTCTTCTCTTCCACTTTTCTGTTGAATTAAAGATAAGCTCAACATTTTAGTTAATTGATCATTTTTAACTTTTGGATTCATTTCCCCTTCTTTAAACGTCTAGATGTTCTAATAAATCTCTTCCCAACAAAGATTTTGGTGAATTTGGCATTCTTATTTGTTTTCTTAGTTTGTACTTTAAAGGTTTCAGGATATTTTCCTGGCGGCCAGCAGCTCCCACAACTGTAACAAATTCTGTTCACTGAAGTTTAACACCAAATAAGTTGGTTTTGTATTCACCAACTTTTCTACATCACGATTACCTTAGTAAAAATCAACTCGAACCTTTATCCAGTCCTATTCACAACTAACTTTCAAACATCTAAATTTCCTCATCAGAGATTCACCTTTACTCTCCTCAGACCCGCTGCCTGCCCTAGAGGGGCCGTTACCGGTCCTGTTGTGCTGCAAATGCTGCAGCAATCGGGGTGACATTGTCAGGTCCTTCTGCTCAATCGTCAGCAACAGCAACCCCCTCCTCCTCACCAGCGAAGGGTTCGGGGCAGGAGATGCTGTTCCTGCTCTGCTCTGCAGGTTACACAAACCTGCCTCTGCAGCAGCACTTCTGTTTTAACTCTTTCTTACCCTGAATGCAAATCTGCTACTTGTTGCTTTAAGTCTGTGTTATTACATATCAGCCTTCGCAGGCAAATAGCAAACACCCTGCCATGCATCCAGCGTGACTCAGCCGCACCTTCGAGGGGATACGGGGCTTTGTACAAACTCACCCCAATACTTTAACACTTTCACAGGGTTTTTTTACTCTCCACCCCCCCCCAACCCCCCCCCCCCCCCCCCCCCCGGCTTCAGATCTTACATACATTAGCACAAGTTTTTTTATCTTACAACGTGTTTCATTCTGGTTGCTCCATAGAAGGAACCACAACCTCCCCTCTGATCCTTTTCCATTGCTAATATTAAGGGATCTTGTGGAGCTAGGTTAATACCACATTCTTTTGCTACTCTGGGTGATTCCTCAGAGTGAAAAACATACCAGCATACATTACTTCATCCCATTTTTCCTCTCGCCTTAAAAATAACATTAATTTTAGCAAAACATTATAATTCAGTGTGCCGTTTAAGGGCCATTTTCTCTGTCCCCTAACTTATACAGGGGCCACCACTGATTGCAGTACTTAGCCAAAGTTCTCTTATTCACGCTTCCCCCAGCTGCCCCCCCATTTCCTTCCAGTGACCTTTCTTACTATTATCTCAATTGCTATCCCAGCCACAGAGACTCTAATTTCACTTATAGCTCTCTCTCTTATCCCAAGGCGTCCAAACCTTACAGTCAGGGCATTCAATTTCTTGTCGCCACCATACATATAATAATTCTTTACACCATATACACTTTAAAACATACAGAGGTTCACATTCACCCCTTGGATGTTCAAGACAATAACCACATACCAACATTTGTAATATACTGAATACAGAAATGTTCTCACATTTCCAGCATAAATGAGTATAACAATTATTAATAACCTTGTAATTATTAATTAAAAGGCCACTTTTCTCCACATTCCAACTTATAAAGCGGCCACCATTTTACAATATTTTATCAATGTTTTCCTATTCACATTTCCACCAGCGGATCCTCCAATATCCCTCCAGTGACTCAAAACACATCCTAACGGGCTTTTCTTTAAAATCCCACCACTCTGTTTTCTTCCCATTTTTCCAGCTTACACTCACAGAACACACTTATCACTTACAGAATTTCTACTTACAAAATGCAACACACAGGTATCTTTTTACAACAACACCAAGAGCTCACTATTATTATCAAAAATATAGCCAAAATCACAGTAACAATTATCAAAGTCAAATTCTACATTCCATAAATCCGGTAACCAAAATAAGCAACACTGCAGCAAATAAGCTTGAAACAATGAATATTCCATTAACGCCTATACATATTCATTACCTGAACCCGCCTACCCTCTCTTCGTATGCTAATTAGCTTATCAGTCTTTCACGCTTGTGCAGATTCTTCCAAAAATTGTGGGCCGGGGTCTTTAGAATATAACAGTTATTAATAACCTTGTAATTGTTAATTAAAAGGCCACTTTTCTCCACATTCCAGCTTACACTCACAGAACACACTTATCACTTACAGAATTACTACTTACAAAATGCAACACACAGGTATCTTTCTACAGCAACACCAAGAGCTCACTATTATTATAAAAAATATAGCCAAAATCACAGTAACAATTAGGGTACTGCTTCTCTAATCCCCTGAATTACTATAGTTCTCAGGTCCTGCATATGAGTTCTATGCACCGGATCCTGATTATCCCAATTAGGTCTTTGGAGTGGCCATTTAATATCTGCTTGGGGTCCCTGGGTTTCCTCGGTAGTAAATAATTGACAAAGGATAGATTGCATCTTATCCCAAGTATAAAGGTTTGGTCCCAGAAATTGATCTAATCTTTCTGCCACTCCGAGTGGGTCCTCGATTAAGTTTCCCATCTCGGTCCTTTTAAAATCTCGTAGGTCAGCCGAATTTAGAGGCACAGAAATATATCCGATCACAGGTTGAGGTCCCCCCCCATGGGCTTTTCTCTTAGGGGGTATATTTGAGCTGCCCCTTTTTGACTTCTAGTTACCCGTCTAGGAAGAGGGGGAGAGACCCTTGTTCCGACTCTGGTGGGGGAATGGGCGCTCTGGGGACCTCTGCAGGAGCAGGAGGAGAAATGTAAGGAGGGGGGGTTAGAAGGGTTTCGTCTAACTCTCCCTTCTTTTTCTTTTGTTTAGTTTTTTTATTTTATTCAGTGGGTAAAGTCTAGCTCCCGGTTTTTTAGCCACACCTCCACATACTGACTCTCCTCCGGGTTAAGGGGTTTTTTTATTATTAACCCAGAGGTTTAATTGCTGTCTTACCCAATCTTCTTCTGACCCATAGACTGGCCAAAAGACATTTTTAGAAATCCTCTTCCCTCCCCATATCTTAGTACAATATTCTATCACTTTCTGCTTATCTTTCCCTAGGGTTCCAGGGAAATATCTCCAATTGTCCAAGATATATGCCAGAGGGGTATTCTTAGGTACAGTGGGTACCCTTCCCATGGGATTCGAAGGCTTGCTGCCCTTCGCCCCCATCTTCTGGAATATCCACAAACATACACTCACTCGCTCCCCTTGTTCCTGGCCCAGTCCCTCGCGGGAGATGGGAGACGCAGTACTTAAGAGTCCGCACTCGCTTGGTTCAGTATATCGAACCTCTCATTCGTTACATTCCAGGAAACCCAATCCCGCCCGAACGGCAAACCTTGCGAACAAATTCGCAATATACTTACGCGTCCTGCGTCTTCGTCCGGACTCCCGTGCACAGAATTTTTATGGGATTTTACCGGTTTCTCCTTTGCTCATTATTCTAGAATTTAGGTTCGTCGGTAAGGTTGGAGTAAGCTGTTGGTCGCGGGGCCGCGAAATGTCGCGGGGCGCCTCCCCGGAGGACCAAAGACCACTGTTCCTTATCCGAGTCACGGCACCAGAAATTGTTATAAATTGAGACCACAACGGATCATAATCCAATTAAAATTTTATTAATTATAGCAAGTAGAATATGAGCAAAACCAGCGCTGGACGGCAGGGGAGTCTGCGCTCCACCAACTGCCGCCCTGAGCAGTTTAAACAGTCCTTTTTTATACTTTTTACTTTCGTGTTTATGAAGTAGTGGAGGTGTTAACCCCTTACTCATATATCTTTATATGGGGTTGTCTGTCTTGTTTCTGTCTGGCGGTTATCTTCTCTTTTACAAGCAGCATCCTGGATGTAGTGGAGGTGTTAACCCCTTACTCCTATATCTTTATATGGGGTCGTCTGTCTTGTTTCTGTCTGGCGGTTATCTTCTCTTTTACAAGCAGCATCCTGGACATCTGGCGGTTATCTTATTTTTCACAAGAGGCATCCTGGATATCTGGCGCCTAGTCTTTACATTATGCTTAACATAAATCTTAATAAACAATATCCTAGTCCATAGTTTCTTACAATCCCCCCTTTTTCTTTTTATCCTATTATTGTTTATTAGACGCTACTTTCATTCTCGGCACTGCAAATAAACCTTTTTCCACAATCCCAACATTTATCATAACACTTACAAGGTAATACGTCACAATTACAATAGGCGTAGTTGGGTAATACATATAATAATAACATACAAAACCAAAACTTAAAAATAACACTTTTTCTTAACACGTTCTTTTTTTTTTTTTTTTTTTTTTAATGCGTCACTATCATGGCTAGACTATAGGGATTTCGCATGCGCGGTCTTTCCAGATTTTTCCAGCACATTCTGTGGGGCTTTAAAATCGCGCATGCGCATGTTCAAAGGTATACACGGACCATTCGCGGGATCAACAATGGCTACTGCGTGCCCAGATGAAGTCCCAAACCCCTTTCCCGAGCTTACCACTCCGGTAAGTCTGTTAATGGTAACATTCACGGCACTATGGCCAAATGACAGGTCCCAGTTTTCAATGTAAGGTTTTTTCACCACCAGACCACCACGTCACCTGCCAGAGAAGAAAGGTCTAGAGTGGACATTTCGCCCTCTGAACATTCTGTAAGGTGAGTGTTCTCAAAACGTTTAACCTATATGGTTCATTAGAAAGAAGATCAAAATTTTATATATATATATATATATATTTTTTTTTTTTTTCCTGTTGCTGTTTAGGCAGAGGGTGCGTTTTTCTGTTGTCTCACGTCAAGAACTTATGGCGGAGGTGAAAAAGTATAAAAGGCGTTTCCATATCGTCGTCTTTGCGTTCCTGGCGCTTGTTTTTATTGCTATTCTATTTTTTTTTTTACTCAGCTTACATTATTATCTGAATTGTTAAGAGTTAATTGTTTCCAAATTCTTGTTGGCTATTAAAATGTTATTTTGTGTGTACATTTTGTCATACTACTCGCATTTGTTTAACGCCATCGGGTGAAACCATAATAGCAAATTGCATGTTAGTTATAACGTGTTGAATTAATCTTATAAACATGGAACAACACATGGCAAAAACAATAAGGTGGCTAATCCACATAACAAATAAAATAGGATTCGTTTTACCCAGGGGCTCCCGAGAAGCCAGGAAAACAAGTCAATATTCGTCTTTCCAAGTTCAGACGGGAACATGGGCTAACTTCCCTGTCTCTGATGTGATTTGTTTAACTACCTCACCATTGTCATCAATTTTCAAACAACAATTGGAGACATTTACTTTACCACAAACACCTCTTTCGTTGGCTAGCAGGTAGTCCAGAACCATCCTGTGTTGATAAATTGCATTTAACATCAAAAGCTTTAGCTGTTTGATTAATAATAATTTCCAAGACAGCCTGCAGACGAATGATATGATTCAGATTGTAGATAGGTTCTCGAGCGCCGTTAATAAGTTCATTAGGATTCCAAGTTGCAGGTTTATAATACTGTATGATACGTTGGGGTGTCCATTCATTTAATAAATATTGGTACCCCCTCAATTCTTGGGAGTCTGGAAAAATCAACTTGCCACTGTTGCCCTGGCTAATTTTCAAACACATTTCACATTGCTGAGTCACCTATTTTATTACAGTAAACAATTTCTGCCCTATCAATTTCTGATTTAGACTTTTATATAAATTATCAGCTCCCCAATGCATCTTATTATGTTCTATTATGGCTGTGGTCCATATTAAATTGGATGGTACCACTATACGACCATCCCTCAAATAAGTTAGAATAATTTGGCTCCTGATCTGTACTTACAGTTTGGATTTTACCGCCTGGTATTAAGGATAATTCCTCCTTTCCTACCTCTTCTGCTACTTGTATGGCTTCATGGTCGGCCAGGCGGTTTCCAATTTCCAAATCAGTGCCTTAATGGGCCATCTTATGTTCTTCTTTCCTGGACGACCCTCTTATAACAGAGGGGGCCCTTCCTCACATCAAGGTCTGGCATGGCATATGTCCCCACCGCTCAACGCCTACTGGGTTGCAGCCAGCAGCAGAGCTCAAGATCCTTCTTGGTGGCAAACACAGAGACCAACCCAGTCTTGCCCTTGATTGTGGTAGGAGGCACTTGACCAGCCTTATTCTTTGTACTTTGTTGTCAATGCAAAGCTTCATTTGCACATCCCATAACAAGTCACAGTCATTGTAAAACACAGATTTACATTAGTAGAACTACTACAGAGTGCATTTTATTTTAGGTTTTTTTATGCAGTATTCCCCACAGCCTTGCTGACCAAGGGATATTGTTTTACCTGAACTAGGCAGGCCTCCTGTTTATCATTTTTACTGTAACAGGGAAAGCATTTTTCCCTTTACTTGGAATTTACTTTCAGATATACTTGGTTAAAGATTTCTTTTACTTCAGGGAAGTCTTCTCTTCCACTTTTCTGTTGAATTAAAGATAAGCTCAACATTTTAGTTAATTGATCATTTTTAACTTTTGGATTCATTTCCCCTTCTTTAAACGTCTAGATGTTCTAATAAATCTCTTCCCAACAAAGATTTTGGTGAATTTGGCATTCTTATTTGTTTTCTTAGTTTGTACTTTAAAGGTTTCAGGATATTTTCCTGGCGGCCAGCAGCTCCCACAACTGTAACAAATTCTGTTCACTGAAGTTTAACACCAAATAAGTTGGTTTTGTATTCACCAACTTTTCTACATCACGATTACCTTAGTAAAAATCAACTCGAACCTTTATCCAGTCCTATTCACAACTAACTTTCAAACATCTAAATTTCCTCATCAGAGATTCACCTTTACTCTCCTCAGACCCGCTGCCTGCCCTAGAGGGGCCGTTACCGGTCCTGTTGTGCTGCAAATGCTGCAGCAATCGGGGTGACATTGTCAGGTCCTTCTGCTCAATCGTCAGCAACAGCAACCCCCTCCTCCTCACCAGCGAAGGGTTCGGGGCAGGAGATGCTGTTCCTGCTCTGCTCTGCAGGTTACACAAACCTGCCTCTGCAGCAGCACTTCTGTTTTAACTCTTTCTTACCCTGAATGCAAATCTGCTACTTGTTGCTTTAAGTCTGTGTTATTACATATCAGCCTTCGCAGGCAAATAGCAAACACCCTGCCATGCATCCAGCGTGACTCAGCCGCACCTTCGAGGGGATACGGGGCTTTGTACAAACTCACCCCAATACTTTAACACTTTCACAGGGTTTTTTTACTCTCCACCCCCCCCCAACCCCCCCCCCCCCCCCCCCCCCCCCCCCCCCGGCTTCAGATCTTACATACATTAGCACAAGTTTTTTTATCTTACAACGTGTTTCATTCTGGTTGCTCCATAGAAGGAACCACAACCTCCCCTCTGATCCTTTTCCATTGCTAATATTAAGGGATCTTGTGGAGCTAGGTTAATACCACATTCTTTTGCTACTCTGGGTGATTCCTCAGAGTGAAAAACATACCAGCATACATTACTTCATCCCATTTTTCCTCTCGCCTTAAAAATAACATTAATTTTAGCAAAACATTATAATTCAGTGTGCCGTTTAAGGGCCATTTTCTCTGTCCCCTAACTTATACAGGGGCCACCACTGATTGCAGTACTTAGCCAAAGTTCTCTTATTCACGCTTCCCCCAGCTGCCCCCCCATTTCCTTCCAGTGACCTTTCTTACTATTATCTCAATTGCTATCCCAGCCACAGAGACTCTAATTTCACTTATAGCTCTCTCTCTTATCCCAAGGCGTCCAAACCTTACAGTCAGGGCATTCAATTTCTTGTCGCCACCATACATATAATAATTCTTTACACCATATACACTTTAAAACATACAGAGGTTCACATTCACCCCTTGGATGTTCAAGACAATAACCACATACCAACATTTGTAATATACTGAATACAGAAATGTTCTCACATTTCCAGCATAAATGAGTATAACAATTATTAATAACCTTGTAATTATTAATTAAAAGGCCACTTTTCTCCACATTCCAACTTATAAAGCGGCCACCATTTTACAATATTTTATCAATGTTTTCCTATTCACATTTCCACCAGCGGATCCTCCAATATCCCTCCAGTGACTCAAAACACATCCTAAGGGGCTTTTCTTTAAAATCCCACCACTCTGTTTTCTTCCCATTTTTCCAGCTTACACTCACAGAACACACTTATCACTTACAGAATTTCTACTTACAAAATGCAACACACAGGTATCTTTTTACAACAACACCAAGAGCTCACTATTATTATCAAAAATATAGCCAAAATCACAGTAACAATTATCAAAGTCAAATTCTACATTCCATAAATCCGGTAACCAAAATAAGCAACACTGCAGCAAATAAGCTTGAAACAATGAATATTCCATTAACGCCTATACATATTCATTACCTGAACCCGCCTACCCTCTCTTCGTATGCTAATTAGCTTATCAGTCTTTCACGCTTGTGCAGATTCTTCCAAAAATTGTGGGCCGGGGTCTTTAGAATATAACAGTTATTAATAACCTTGTAATTGTTAATTAAAAGGCCACTTTTCTCCACATTCCAGCTTACACTCACAGAACACACTTATCACTTACAGAATTACTACTTACAAAATGCAACACACAGGTATCTTTCTACAGCAACACCAAGAGCTCACTATTATTATAAAAAATATAGCCAAAATCACAGTAACAATTAGGGTACTGCTTCTCTAATCCCCTGAATTACTATAGTTCTCAGGTCCTGCATATGAGTTCTATGCACCGGATCCTGATTATCCCAATTAGGTCTTTGGAGTGGCCATTTAATATCTGCTTGGGGTCCCTGGGTTTCCTCGGTAGTAAATAATTGACAAAGGATAGATTGCATCTTATCCCAAGTATAAAGGTTTGGTCCCAGAAATTGATCTAATCTTTCTGCCACTCCGAGTGGGTCCTCGATTAAGTTTCCCATCTCGGTCCTTTTAAAATCTCGTAGGTCAGCCGAATTTAGAGGCACAGAAATATATCCGATCACAGGTTGAGGTCCCCCCCCATGGGCTTTTCTCTTAGGGGGTATATTTGAGCTGCCCCTTTTTGACTTCTAGTTACCCGTCTAGGAAGAGGGGGAGAGACCCTTGTTCCGACTCTGGTGGGGGAATGGGCGCTCTGGGGACCTCTGCAGGAGCAGGAGGAGAAATGTAAGGAGGGGGGGTTAGAAGGGTTTCGTCTAACTCTCCCTTCTTTTTCTTTTGTTTAGTTTTTTTATTTTATTCAGTGGGTAAAGTCTAGCTCCCGGTTTTTTAGCCACACCTCCACATACTGACTCTCCTCCGGGTTAAGGGGTTTTTTTATTATTAACCCAGAGGTTTAATTGCTGTCTTACCCAATCTTCTTCTGACCCATAGACTGGCCAAAAGACATTTTTAGAAATCCTCTTCCCTCCCCATATCTTAGTACAATATTCTATCACTTTCTGCTTATCTTTCCCTAGGGTTCCAGGGAAATATCTCCAATTGTCCAAGATATATGCCAGAGGGGTATTCTTAGGTACAGTGGGTACCCTTCCCATGGGATTCGAAGGCTTGCTGCCCTTCGCCCCCATCTTCTGGAATATCCACAAACATACACTCACTCGCTCCCCTTGTTCCTGGCCCAGTCCCTCGCGGGAGATGGGAGACGCAGTACTTAAGAGTCCGCACTCGCTTGGTTCAGTATATCGAACCTCTCATTCGTTACATTCCAGGAAACCCAATCCCGCCCGAACGGCAAACCTTGCGAACAAATTCGCAATATACTTACGCGTCCTGCGTCTTCGTCCGGACTCCCGTGCACAGAATTTTTATGGGATTTTACCGGTTTCTCCTTTGCTCATTATTCTAGAATTTAGGTTCGTCGGTAAGGTTGGAGTAAGCTGTTGGTCGCGGGGCCGCGAAATGTCGCGGGGCGCCTCCCCGGAGGACCAAAGACCACTGTTCCTTATCCGAGTCACGGCACCAGAAATTGTTATAAATTGAGACCACAACGGATCATAATCCAATTAAAATTTTATTAATTATAGCAAGTAGAATATGAGCAAAACCAGCGCTGGACGGCAGGGGAGTCTGCGCTCCACCAACTGCCGCCCTGAGCAGTTTAAACAGTCCTTTTTTATACTTTTTACTTTCGTGTTTATGAAGTAGTGGAGGTGTTAACCCCTTACTCATATATCTTTATATGGGGTTGTCTGTCTTGTTTCTGTCTGGCGGTTATCTTCTCTTTTACAAGCAGCATCCTGGATGTAGTGGAGGTGTTAACCCCTTACTCCTATATCTTTATATGGGGTCGTCTGTCTTGTTTCTGTCTGGCGGTTATCTTCTCTTTTACAAGCAGCATCCTGGACATCTGGCGGTTATCTTATTTTTCACAAGAGGCATCCTGGATATCTGGCGCCTAGTCTTTACATTATGCTTAACATAAATCTTAATAAACAATATCCTAGTCCATAGTTTCTTACAATCCCCCCTTTTTCTTTTTATCCTATTATTGTTTATTAGACGCTACTTTCATTCTCGGCACTGCAAATAAACCTTTTTCCACAATCCCAACATTTATCATAACACTTACAAGGTAATACGTCACAATTACAATAGGCGTAGTTGGGTAATACATATAATAATAACATACAAAACCAAAACTTAAAAATAACACTTTTTCTTAACACGTTCTTTTTTTTTTTTTTTTTTTTTTTAATGCGTCACTATCATGGCTAGACTATAGGGATTTCGCATGCGCGGTCTTTCCAGATTTTTCCAGCACATTCTGTGGGGCTTTAAAATCGCGCATGCGCATGTTCAAAGGTATACACGGACCATTCGCGGGATCAACAATGGCTACTGCGTGCCCAGATGAAGTCCCAAACCCCTTTCCCGAGCTTACCACTCCGGTAAGTCTGTTAATGGTAACATTCACGGCACTATGGCCAAATGACAGGTCCCAGTTTTCAATGTAAGGTTTTTTCACCACCAGACCACCACGTCACCTGCCAGAGAAGAAAGGTCTAGAGTGGACATTTCGCCCTCTGAACATTCTGTAAGGTGAGTGTTCTCAAAACGTTTAACCTATATGGTTCATTAGAAAGAAGATCAAAATTTTATATATATATATATATATTTTTTTTTTTTTTTCCTGTTGCTGTTTAGGCAGAGGGTGCGTTTTTCTGTTGTCTCACGTCAAGAACTTATGGCGGAGGTGAAAAAGTATAAAAGGCGTTTCCATATCGTCGTCTTTGCGTTCCTGGCGCTTGTTTTTATTGCTATTCTATTTTTTTTTTTACTCAGCTTACATTATTATCTGAATTGTTAAGAGTTAATTGTTTCCAAATTCTTGTTGGCTATTAAAATGTTATTTTGTGTGTACATTTTGTCATACTACTCGCATTTGTTTAACGCCATCGGGTGAAACCATAATAGCAAATTGCATGTTAGTTATAACGTGTTGAATTAATCTTATAAACATGGAACAACACATGGCAAAAACAATAAGGTGGCTAATCCACATAACAAATAAAATAGGATTCGTTTTACCCAGGGGCTCCCGAGAAGCCAGGAAAACAAGTCAATATTCGTCTTTCCAAGTTCAGACGGGAACATGGGCTAACTTCCCTGTCTCTGATGTGATTTGTTTAACTACCTCACCATTGTCATCAATTTTCAAACAACAATTGGAGACATTTACTTTACCACAAACACCTCTTTCGTTGGCTAGCAGGTAGTCCAGAACCATCCTGTGTTGATAAATTGCATTTAACATCAAAAGCTTTAGCTGTTTGATTAATAATAATTTCCAAGACAGCCTGCAGACGAATGATATGATTCAGATTGTAGATAGGTTCTCGAGCGCCGTTAATAAGTTCATTAGGATTCCAAGTTGCAGGTTTATAATACTGTATGATACGTTGGGGTGTCCATTCATTTAATAAATATTGGTACCCCCTCAATTCTTGGGAGTCTGGAAAAATCAACTTGCCACTGTTGCCCTGGCTAATTTTCAAACACATTTCACATTGCTGAGTCACCTATTTTATTACAGTAAACAATTTCTGCCCTATCAATTTCTGATTTAGACTTTTATATAAATTATCAGCTCCCCAATGCATCTTATTATGTTCTATTACGGCTGTGGTCCATATTAAATTGGATGGTACCACTATACGACCATCCCTCAAATAAGTTAGAATAATTTGGCTCCTGATCTGTACTTACAGTTTGGATTTTACCGCCTGGTATTAAGGATAATTCCTCCTTTCCTACCTCTTCTGCTACTTGTATGGCTTCATGGTCGGCCAGGCGGTTTCCAATTTCCAAATCAGTGCCTTAATGGGCCATCTTATGTTCTTCTTTCCTGGACGACCCTCTTATAACAGAGGGGGCCCTTCCTCACATCAAGGTCTGGCATGGCATATGTCCCCACCGCTCAACGCCTACTGGGTTGCAGCCAGCAGCAGAGCTCAAGATCCTTCTTGGTGGCAAACACAGAGACCAACCCAGTCTTGCCCTTGATTGTGGTAGGAGGCACTTGACCAGCCTTATTCTTTGTACTTTGTTGTCAATGCAAAGCTTCATTTGCACATCCCATAACAAGTCACAGTCATTGTAAAACACAGATTTACATTAGTAGAACTACTACAGAGTGCATTTTATTTTAGGTTTTTTTATGCAGTATTCCCCACAGCCTTGCTGACCAAGGGATATTGTTTTACCTGAACTAGGCAGGCCTCCTGTTTATCATTTTTACTGTAACAGGGAAAGCATTTTTCCCTTTACTTGGAATTTACTTTCAGATATACTTGGTTAAAGATTTCTTTTACTTCAGGGAAGTCTTCTCTTCCACTTTTCTGTTGAATTAAAGATAAGCTCAACATTTTAGTTAATTGATCATTTTTAACTTTTGGATTCATTTCCCCTTCTTTAAACGTCTAGATGTTCTAATAAATCTCTTCCCAACAAAGATTTTGGTGAATTTGGCATTCTTATTTGTTTTCTTAGTTTGTACTTTAAAGGTTTCAGGATATTTTCCTGGCGGCCAGCAGCTCCCACAACTGTAACAAATTCTGTTCACTGAAGTTTAACACCAAATAAGTTGGTTTTGTATTCACCAACTTTTCTACATCACGATTACCTTAGTAAAAATCAACTCGAACCTTTATCCAGTCCTATTCACAACTAACTTTCAAACATCTAAATTTCCTCATCAGAGATTCACCTTTACTCTCCTCAGACCCGCTGCCTGCCCTAGAGGGGCCGTTACCGGTCCTGTTGTGCTGCAAATGCTGCAGCAATCGGGGTGACATTGTCAGGTCCTTCTGCTCAATCGTCAGCAACAGCAACCCCCTCCTCCTCACCAGCGAAGGGTTCGGGGCAGGAGATGCTGTTCCTGCTCTGCTCTGCAGGTTACACAAACCTGCCTCTGCAGCAGCACTTCTGTTTTAACTCTTTCTTACCCTGAATGCAAATCTGCTACTTGTTGCTTTAAGTCTGTGTTATTACATATCAGCCTTCGCAGGCAAATAGCAAACACCCTGCCATGCATCCAGCGTGACTCAGCCGCACCTTCGAGGGGATACGGGGCTTTGTACAAACTCACCCCAATACTTTAACACTTTCACAGGGTTTTTTTACTCTCCACCCCCCCCCAACCCCCCCCCCCCCCCCCCCCCCCCCGGCTTCAGATCTTACATACATTAGCACAAGTTTTTTTATCTTACAACGTGTTTCATTCTGGTTGCTCCATAGAAGGAACCACAACCTCCCCTCTGATCCTTTTCCATTGCTAATATTAAGGGATCTTGTGGAGCTAGGTTAATACCACATTCTTTTGCTACTCTGGGTGATTCCTCAGAGTGAAAAACATACCAGCATACATTACTTCATCCCATTTTTCCTCTCGCCTTAAAAATAACATTAATTTTAGCAAAACATTATAATTCAGTGTGCCGTTTAAGGGCCATTTTCTCTGTCCCCTAACTTATACAGGGGCCACCACTGATTGCAGTACTTAGCCAAAGTTCTCTCTTATTCACGCTTCCCCCAGCTGCCCCCCCATTTCCTTCCAGTGACCTTTCTTACTATTATCTCAATTGCTATCCCAGCCACAGAGACTCTAATTTCACTTATAGCTCTCTCTCTTATCCCAAGGCGTCCAAACCTTACAGTCAGGGCATTCAATTTCTTGTCGCCACCATACATATAATAATTCTTTACACCATATACACTTTAAAACATACAGAGGTTCACATTCACCCCTTGGATGTTCAAGACAATAACCACATACCAACATTTGTAATATACTGAATACAGAAATGTTCTCACATTTCCAGCATAAATGAGTATAACAATTATTAATAACCTTGTAATTATTAATTAAAAGGCCACTTTTCTCCACATTCCAACTTATAAAGCGGCCACCATTTTACAATATTTTATCAATGTTTTCCTATTCACATTTCCACCAGCGGATCCTCCAATATCCCTCCAGTGACTCAAAACACATCCTAAGGGGCTTTTCTTTAAAATCCCACCACTCTGTTTTCTTCCCATTTTTCCAGCTTACACTCACAGAACACACTTATCACTTACAGAATTTCTACTTACAAAATGCAACACACAGGTATCTTTTTACAACAACACCAAGAGCTCACTATTATTATCAAAAATATAGCCAAAATCACAGTAACAATTATCAAAGTCAAATTCTACATTCCATAAATCCGGTAACCAAAATAAGCAACACTGCAGCAAATAAGCTTGAAACAATGAATATTCCATTAACGCCTATACATATTCATTACCTGAACCCGCCTACCCTCTCTTCGTATGCTAATTAGCTTATCAGTCTTTCACGCTTGTGCAGATTCTTCCAAAAATTGTGGGCCGGGGTCTTTAGAATATAACAGTTATTAATAACCTTGTAATTGTTAATTAAAAGGCCACTTTTCTCCACATTCCAGCTTACACTCACAGAACACACTTATCACTTACAGAATTACTACTTACAAAATGCAACACACAGGTATCTTTCTACAGCAACACCAAGAGCTCACTATTATTATAAAAAATATAGCCAAAATCACAGTAACAATTAGGGTACTGCTTCTCTAATCCCCTGAATTACTATAGTTCTCAGGTCCTGCATATGAGTTCTATGCACCGGATCCTGATTATCCCAATTAGGTCTTTGGAGTGGCCATTTAATATCTGCTTGGGGTCCCTGGGTTTCCTCGGTAGTAAATAATTGACAAAGGATAGATTGCATCTTATCCCAAGTATAAAGGTTTGGTCCCAGAAATTGATCTAATCTTTCTGCCACTCCGAGTGGGTCCTCGATTAAGTTTCCCATCTCGGTCCTTTTAAAATCTCGTAGGTCAGCCGAATTTAGAGGCACAGAAATATATCCGATCACAGGTTGAGGTCCCCCCCCATGGGCTTTTCTCTTAGGGGGTATATTTGAGCTGCCCCTTTTTGACTTCTAGTTACCCGTCTAGGAAGAGGGGGAGAGACCCTTGTTCCGACTCTGGTGGGGGAATGGGCGCTCTGGGGACCTCTGCAGGAGCAGGAGGAGAAATGTAAGGAGGGGGGGTTAGAAGGGTTTCGTCTAACTCTCCCTTCTTTTTCTTTTGTTTAGTTTTTTTATTTTATTCAGTGGGTAAAGTCTAGCTCCCGGTTTTTTAGCCACACCTCCACATACTGACTCTCCTCCGGGTTAAGGGGTTTTTTTATTATTAACCCAGAGGTTTAATTGCTGTCTTACCCAATCTTCTTCTGACCCATAGACTGGCCAAAAGACATTTTTAGAAATCCTCTTCCCTCCCCATATCTTAGTACAATATTCTATCACTTTCTGCTTATCTTTCCCTAGGGTTCCAGGGAAATATCTCCAATTGTCCAAGATATATGCCAGAGGGGTATTCTTAGGTACAGTGGGTACCCTTCCCATGGGATTCGAAGGCTTGCTGCCCTTCGCCCCCATCTTCTGGAATATCCACAAACATACACTCACTCGCTCCCCTTGTTCCTGGCCCAGTCCCTCGCGGGAGATGGGAGACGCAGTACTTAAGAGTCCGCACTCGCTTGGTTCAGTATATCGAACCTCTCATTCGTTACATTCCAGGAAACCCAATCCCGCCCGAACGGCAAACCTTGCGAACAAATTCGCAATATACTTACGCGTCCTGCGTCTTCGTCCGGACTCCCGTGCACAGAATTTTTATGGGATTTTACCGGTTTCTCCTTTGCTCATTATTCTAGAATTTAGGTTCGTCGGTAAGGTTGGAGTAAGCTGTTGGTCGCGGGGCCGCGAAATGTCGCGGGGCGCCTCCCCGGAGGACCAAAGACCACTGTTCCTTATCCGAGTCACGGCACCAGAAATTGTTATAAATTGAGACCACAACGGATCATAATCCAATTAAAATTTTATTAATTATAGCAAGTAGAATATGAGCAAAACCAGCGCTGGACGGCAGGGGAGTCTGCGCTCCACCAACTGCCGCCCTGAGCAGTTTAAACAGTCCTTTTTTATACTTTTTACTTTCGTGTTTATGAAGTAGTGGAGGTGTTAACCCCTTACTCATATATCTTTATATGGGGTTGTCTGTCTTGTTTCTGTCTGGCGGTTATCTTCTCTTTTACAAGCAGCATCCTGGATGTAGTGGAGGTGTTAACCCCTTACTCCTATATCTTTATATGGGGTCGTCTGTCTTGTTTCTGTCTGGCGGTTATCTTCTCTTTTACAAGCAGCATCCTGGACATCTGGCGGTTATCTTATTTTTCACAAGAGGCATCCTGGATATCTGGCGCCTAGTCTTTACATTATGCTTAACATAAATCTTAATAAACAATATCCTAGTCCATAGTTTCTTACAATCCCCCCTTTTTCTTTTTATCCTATTATTGTTTATTAGACGCTACTTTCATTCTCGGCACTGCAAATAAACCTTTTTCCACAATCCCAACATTTATCATAACACTTACAAGGTAATACGTCACAATTACAATAGGCGTAGTTGGGTAATACATATAATAATAACATACAAAACCAAAACTTAAAAATAACACTTTTTCTTAACACGTTCTTTTTTTTTTTTTTTTTTTTTTAATGCGTCACTATCATGGCTAGACTATAGGGATTTCGCATGCGCGGTCTTTCCAGATTTTTCCAGCACATTCTGTGGGGCTTTAAAATCGCGCATGCGCATGTTCAAAGGTATACACGGACCATTCGCGGGATCAACAATGGCTACTGCGTGCCCAGATGAAGTCCCAAACCCCTTTCCCGAGCTTACCACTCCGGTAAGTCTGTTAATGGTAACATTCACGGCACTATGGCCAAATGACAGGTCCCAGTTTTCAATGTAAGGTTTTTTCACCACCAGACCACCACGTCACCTGCCAGAGAAGAAAGGTCTAGAGTGGACATTTCGCCCTCTGAACATTCTGTAAGGTGAGTGTTCTCAAAACGTTTAACCTATATGGTTCATTAGAAAGAAGATCAAAATTTTATATATATATATATATATATTTTTTTTTTTTCCTGTTGCTGTTTAGGCAGAGGGTGCGTTTTTCTGTTGTCTCACGTCAAGAACTTATGGCGGAGGTGAAAAAGTATAAAAGGCGTTTCCATATCGTCGTCTTTGCGTTCCTGGCGCTTGTTTTTATTGCTATTCTATTTTTTTTTTTACCTCAGCTTACATTATTATCTGAATTGTTAAGAGTTAATTGTTTCCAAATTCTTGTTGGCTATTAAAATGTTATTTTGTGTGTACATTTTGTCATACTACTCGCATTTGTTTAACGCCATCGGGTGAAACCATAATAGCAAATTGCATGTTAGTTATAACGTGTTGAATTAATCTTATAAACATGGAACAACACATGGCAAAAACAATAAGGTGGCTAATCCACATAACAAATAAAATAGGATTCGTTTTACCCAGGGGCTCCCGAGAAGCCAGGAAAACAAGTCAATATTCGTCTTTCCAAGTTCAGACGGGAACATGGGCTAACTTCCCTGTCTCTGATGTGATTTGTTTAACTACCTCACCATTGTCATCAATTTTCAAACAACAATTGGAGACATTTACTTTACCACAAACACCTCTTTCGTTGGCTAGCAGGTAGTCCAGAACCATCCTGTGTTGATAAATTGCATTTAACATCAAAAGCTTTAGCTGTTTGATTAATAATAATTTCCAAGACAGCCTGCAGACGAATGATATGATTCAGATTGTAGATAGGTTCTCGAGCGCCGTTAATAAGTTCATTAGGATTCCAAGTTGCAGGTTTATAATACTGTATGATACGTTGGGGTGTCCATTCATTTAATAAATATTGGTACCCCCTCAATTCTTGGGAGTCTGGAAAAATCAACTTGCCACTGTTGCCCTGGCTAATTTTCAAACACATTTCACATTGCTGAGTCACCTATTTTATTACAGTAAACAATTTCTGCCCTATCAATTTCTGATTTAGACTTTTATATAAATTATCAGCTCCCCAATGCATCTTATTATGTTCTATTACGGCTGTGGTCCATATTAAATTGGATGGTACCACTATACGACCATCCCTCAAATAAGTTAGAATAATTTGGCTCCTGATCTGTACTTACAGTTTGGATTTTACCGCCTGGTATTAAGGATAATTCCTCCTTTCCTACCTCTTCTGCTACTTGTATGGCTTCATGGTCGGCCAGGCGGTTTCCAATTTCCAAATCAGTGCCTTAATGGGCCATCTTATGTTCTTCTTTCCTGGACGACCCTCTTATAACAGAGGGGGCCCTTCCTCACATCAAGGTCTGGCATGGCATATGTCCCCACCGCTCAACGCCTACTGGGTTGCAGCCAGCAGCAGAGCTCAAGATCCTTCTTGGTGGCAAACACAGAGACCAACCCAGTCTTGCCCTTGATTGTGGTAGGAGGCACTTGACCAGCCTTATTCTTTGTACTTTGTTGTCAATGCAAAGCTTCATTTGCACATCCCATAACAAGTCACAGTCATTGTAAAACACAGATTTACATTAGTAGAACTACTACAGAGTGCATTTTATTTTAGGTTTTTTTATGCAGTATTCCCCACAGCCTTGCTGACCAAGGGATATTGTTTTACCTGAACTAGGCAGGCCTCCTGTTTATCATTTTTACTGTAACAGGGAAAGCATTTTTCCCTTTACTTGGAATTTACTTTCAGATATACTTGGTTAAAGATTTCTTTTACTTCAGGGAAGTCTTCTCTTCCACTTTTCTGTTGAATTAAAGATAAGCTCAACATTTTAGTTAATTGATCATTTTTAACTTTTGGATTCATTTCCCCTTCTTTAAACGTCTAGATGTTCTAATAAATCTCTTCCCAACAAAGATTTTGGTGAATTTGGCATTCTTATTTGTTTTCTTAGTTTGTACTTTAAAGGTTTCAGGATATTTTCCTGGCGGCCAGCAGCTCCCACAACTGTAACAAATTCTGTTCACTGAAGTTTAACACCAAATAAGTTGGTTTTGTATTCACCAACTTTTCTACATCACGATTACCTTAGTAAAAATCAACTCGAACCTTTATCCAGTCCTATTCACAACTAACTTTCAAACATCTAAATTTCCTCATCAGAGATTCACCTTTACTCTCCTCAGACCCGCTGCCTGCCCTAGAGGGGCCGTTACCGGTCCTGTTGTGCTGCAAATGCTGCAGCAATCGGGGTGACATTGTCAGGTCCTTCTGCTCAATCGTCAGCAACAGCAACCCCCTCCTCCTCACCAGCGAAGGGTTCGGGGCAGGAGATGCTGTTCCTGCTCTGCTCTGCAGGTTACACAAACCTGCCTCTGCAGCAGCACTTCTGTTTTAACTCTTTCTTACCCTGAATGCAAATCTGCTACTTGTTGCTTTAAGTCTGTGTTATTACATATCAGCCTTCGCAGGCAAATAGCAAACACCCTGCCATGCATCCAGCGTGACTCAGCCGCACCTTCGAGGGGATACGGGGCTTTGTACAAACTCACCCCAATACTTTAACACTTTCACAGGGTTTTTTTACTCTCCACCCCCCCCCAACCCCCCCCCCCCCCCCCCCCCCCCCCGGCTTCAGATCTTACATACATTAGCACAAGTTTTTTTATCTTACAACGTGTTTCATTCTGGTTGCTCCATAGAAGGAACCACAACCTCCCCTCTGATCCTTTTCCATTGCTAATATTAAGGGATCTTGTGGAGCTAGGTTAATACCACATTCTTTTGCTACTCTGGGTGATTCCTCAGAGTGAAAAACATACCAGCATACATTACTTCATCCCATTTTTCCTCTCGCCTTAAAAATAACATTAATTTTAGCAAAACATTATAATTCAGTGTGCCGTTTAAGGGCCATTTTCTCTGTCCCCTAACTTATACAGGGGCCACCACTGATTGCAGTACTTAGCCAAAGTTCTCTTATTCACGCTTCCCCCAGCTGCCCCCCCATTTCCTTCCAGTGACCTTTCTTACTATTATCTCAATTGCTATCCCAGCCACAGAGACTCTAATTTCACTTATAGCTCTCTCTCTTATCCCAAGGCGTCCAAACCTTACAGTCAGGGCATTCAATTTCTTGTCGCCACCATACATATAATAATTCTTTACACCATATACACTTTAAAACATACAGAGGTTCACATTCACCCCTTGGATGTTCAAGACAATAACCACATACCAACATTTGTAATATACTGAATACAGAAATGTTCTCACATTTCCAGCATAAATGAGTATAACAATTATTAATAACCTTGTAATTATTAATTAAAAGGCCACTTTTCTCCACATTCCAACTTATAAAGCGGCCACCATTTTACAATATTTTATCAATGTTTTCCTATTCACATTTCCACCAGCGGATCCTCCAATATCCCTCCAGTGACTCAAAACACATCCTAACGGGCTTTTCTTTAAAATCCCACCACTCTGTTTTCTTCCCATTTTTCCAGCTTACACTCACAGAACACACTTATCACTTACAGAATTTCTACTTACAAAATGCAACACACAGGTATCTTTTTACAACAACACCAAGAGCTCACTATTATTATCAAAAATATAGCCAAAATCACAGTAACAATTATCAAAGTCAAATTCTACATTCCATAAATCCGGTAACCAAAATAAGCAACACTGCAGCAAATAAGCTTGAAACAATGAATATTCCATTAACGCCTATACATATTCATTACCTGAACCCGCCTACCCTCTCTTCGTATGCTAATTAGCTTATCAGTCTTTCACGCTTGTGCAGATTCTTCCAAAAATTGTGGGCCGGGGTCTTTAGAATATAACAGTTATTAATAACCTTGTAATTGTTAATTAAAAGGCCACTTTTCTCCACATTCCAGCTTACACTCACAGAACACACTTATCACTTACAGAATTACTACTTACAAAATGCAACACACAGGTATCTTTCTACAGCAACACCAAGAGCTCACTATTATTATAAAAAATATAGCCAAAATCACAGTAACAATTAGGGTACTGCTTCTCTAATCCCCTGAATTACTATAGTTCTCAGGTCCTGCATATGAGTTCTATGCACCGGATCCTGATTATCCCAATTAGGTCTTTGGAGTGGCCATTTAATATCTGCTTGGGGTCCCTGGGTTTCCTCGGTAGTAAATAATTGACAAAGGATAGATTGCATCTTATCCCAAGTATAAAGGTTTGGTCCCAGAAATTGATCTAATCTTTCTGCCACTCCGAGTGGGTCCTCGATTAAGTTTCCCATCTCGGTCCTTTTAAAATCTCGTAGGTCAGCCGAATTTAGAGGCACAGAAATATATCCGATCACAGGTTGAGGTCCCCCCCCATGGGCTTTTCTCTTAGGGGGTATATTTGAGCTGCCCCTTTTTGACTTCTAGTTACCCGTCTAGGAAGAGGGGGAGAGACCCTTGTTCCGACTCTGGTGGGGGAATGGGCGCTCTGGGGACCTCTGCAGGAGCAGGAGGAGAAATGTAAGGAGGGGGGGTTAGAAGGGTTTCGTCTAACTCTCCCTTCTTTTTCTTTTGTTTAGTTTTTTTATTTTATTCAGTGGGTAAAGTCTAGCTCCCGGTTTTTTAGCCACACCTCCACATACTGACTCTCCTCCGGGTTAAGGGGTTTTTTTATTATTAACCCAGAGGTTTAATTGCTGTCTTACCCAATCTTCTTCTGACCCATAGACTGGCCAAAAGACATTTTTAGAAATCCTCTTCCCTCCCCATATCTTAGTACAATATTCTATCACTTTCTGCTTATCTTTCCCTAGGGTTCCAGGGAAATATCTCCAATTGTCCAAGATATATGCCAGAGGGGTATTCTTAGGTACAGTGGGTACCCTTCCCATGGGATTCGAAGGCTTGCTGCCCTTCGCCCCCATCTTCTGGAATATCCACAAACATACACTCACTCGCTCCCCTTGTTCCTGGCCCAGTCCCTCGCGGGAGATGGGAGACGCAGTACTTAAGAGTCCGCACTCGCTTGGTTCAGTATATCGAACCTCTCATTCGTTACATTCCAGGAAACCCAATCCCGCCCGAACGGCAAACCTTGCGAACAAATTCGCAATATACTTACGCGTCCTGCGTCTTCGTCCGGACTCCCGTGCACAGAATTTTTATGGGATTTTACCGGTTTCTCCTTTGCTCATTATTCTAGAATTTAGGTTCGTCGGTAAGGTTGGAGTAAGCTGTTGGTCGCGGGGCCGCGAAATGTCGCGGGGCGCCTCCCCGGAGGACCAAAGACCACTGTTCCTTATCCGAGTCACGGCACCAGAAATTGTTATAAATTGAGACCACAACGGATCATAATCCAATTAAAATTTTATTAATTATAGCAAGTAGAATATGAGCAAAACCAGCGCTGGACGGCAGGGGAGTCTGCGCTCCACCAACTGCCGCCCTGAGCAGTTTAAACAGTCCTTTTTTATACTTTTTACTTTCGTGTTTATGAAGTAGTGGAGGTGTTAACCCCTTACTCATATATCTTTATATGGGGTTGTCTGTCTTGTTTCTGTCTGGCGGTTATCTTCTCTTTTACAAGCAGCATCCTGGATGTAGTGGAGGTGTTAACCCCTTACTCCTATATCTTTATATGGGGTCGTCTGTCTTGTTTCTGTCTGGCGGTTATCTTCTCTTTTACAAGCAGCATCCTGGACATCTGGCGGTTATCTTATTTTTCACAAGAGGCATCCTGGATATCTGGCGCCTAGTCTTTACATTATGCTTAACATAAATCTTAATAAACAATATCCTAGTCCATAGTTTCTTACAATCCCCCCTTTTTCTTTTTATCCTATTATTGTTTATTAGACGCTACTTTCATTCTCGGCACTGCAAATAAACCTTTTTCCACAATCCCAACATTTATCATAACACTTACAAGGTAATACGTCACAATTACAATAGGCGTAGTTGGGTAATACATATAATAATAACATACAAAACCAAAACTTAAAAATAACACTTTTTCTTAACACGTTCTTTTTTTTTTTTTTTTTTTTTTTAATGCGTCACTATCATGGCTAGACTATAGGGATTTCGCATGCGCGGTCTTTCCAGATTTTTCCAGCACATTCTGTGGGGCTTTAAAATCGCGCATGCGCATGTTCAAAGGTATACACGGACCATTCGCGGGATCAACAATGGCTACTGCGTGCCCAGATGAAGTCCCAAACCCCTTTCCCGAGCTTACCACTCCGGTAAGTCTGTTAATGGTAACATTCACGGCACTATGGCCAAATGACAGGTCCCAGTTTTCAATGTAAGGTTTTTTCACCACCAGACCACCACGTCACCTGCCAGAGAAGAAAGGTCTAGAGTGGACATTTCGCCCTCTGAACATTCTGTAAGGTGAGTGTTCTCAAAACGTTTAACCTATATGGTTCATTAGAAAGAAGATCAAAATTTTATATATATATATATATATATTTTTTTTTTTTTTCCTGTTGCTGTTTAGGCAGAGGGTGCGTTTTTCTGTTGTCTCACGTCAAGAACTTATGGCGGAGGTGAAAAAGTATAAAAGGCGTTTCCATATCGTCGTCTTTGCGTTCCTGGCGCTTGTTTTTATTGCTATTCTATTTTTTTTTTTACTCAGCTTACATTATTATCTGAATTGTTAAGAGTTAATTGTTTCCAAATTCTTGTTGGCTATTAAAATGTTATTTTGTGTGTACATTTTGTCATACTACTCGCATTTGTTTAACGCCATCGGGTGAAACCATAATAGCAAATTGCATGTTAGTTATAACGTGTTGAATTAATCTTATAAACATGGAACAACACATGGCAAAAACAATAAGGTGGCTAATCCACATAACAAATAAAATAGGATTCGTTTTACCCAGGGGCTCCCGAGAAGCCAGGAAAACAAGTCAATATTCGTCTTTCCAAGTTCAGACGGGAACATGGGCTAACTTCCCTGTCTCTGATGTGATTTGTTTAACTACCTCACCATTGTCATCAATTTTCAAACAACAATTGGAGACATTTACTTTACCACAAACACCTCTTTCGTTGGCTAGCAGGTAGTCCAGAACCATCCTGTGTTGATAAATTGCATTTAACATCAAAAGCTTTAGCTGTTTGATTAATAATAATTTCCAAGACAGCCTGCAGACGAATGATATGATTCAGATTGTAGATAGGTTCTCGAGCGCCGTTAATAAGTTCATTAGGATTCCAAGTTGCAGGTTTATAATACTGTATGATACGTTGGGGTGTCCATTCATTTAATAAATATTGGTACCCCCTCAATTCTTGGGAGTCTGGAAAAATCAACTTGCCACTGTTGCCCTGGCTAATTTTCAAACACATTTCACATTGCTGAGTCACCTATTTTATTACAGTAAACAATTTCTGCCCTATCAATTTCTGATTTAGACTTTTATATAAATTATCAGCTCCCCAATGCATCTTATTATGTTCTATTACGGCTGTGGTCCATATTAAATTGGATGGTACCACTATACGACCATCCCTCAAATAAGTTAGAATAATTTGGCTCCTGATCTGTACTTACAGTTTGGATTTTACCGCCTGGTATTAAGGATAATTCCTCCTTTCCTACCTCTTCTGCTACTTGTATGGCTTCATGGTCGGCCAGGCGGTTTCCAATTTCCAAATCAGTGCCTTAATGGGCCATCTTATGTTCTTCTTTCCTGGACGACCCTCTTATAACAGAGGGGGCCCTTCCTCACATCAAGGTCTGGCATGGCATATGTCCCCACCGCTCAACGCCTACTGGGTTGCAGCCAGCAGCAGAGCTCAAGATCCTTCTTGGTGGCAAACACAGAGACCAACCCAGTCTTGCCCTTGATTGTGGTAGGAGGCACTTGACCAGCCTTATTCTTTGTACTTTGTTGTCAATGCAAAGCTTCATTTGCACATCCCATAACAAGTCACAGTCATTGTAAAACACAGATTTACATTAGTAGAACTACTACAGAGTGCATTTTATTTTAGGTTTTTTTATGCAGTATTCCCCACAGCCTTGCTGACCAAGGGATATTGTTTTACCTGAACTAGGCAGGCCTCCTGTTTATCATTTTTACTGTAACAGGGAAAGCATTTTTCCCTTTACTTGGAATTTACTTTCAGATATACTTGGTTAAAGATTTCTTTTACTTCAGGGAAGTCTTCTCTTCCACTTTTCTGTTGAATTAAAGATAAGCTCAACATTTTAGTTAATTGATCATTTTTAACTTTTGGATTCATTTCCCCTTCTTTAAACGTCTAGATGTTCTAATAAATCTCTTCCCAACAAAGATTTTGGTGAATTTGGCATTCTTATTTGTTTTCTTAGTTTGTACTTTAAAGGTTTCAGGATATTTTCCTGGCGGCCAGCAGCTCCCACAACTGTAACAAATTCTGTTCACTGAAGTTTAACACCAAATAAGTTGGTTTTGTATTCACCAACTTTTCTACATCACGATTACCTTAGTAAAAATCAACTCGAACCTTTATCCAGTCCTATTCACAACTAACTTTCAAACATCTAAATTTCCTCATCAGAGATTCACCTTTACTCTCCTCAGACCCGCTGCCTGCCCTAGAGGGGCCGTTACCGGTCCTGTTGTGCTGCAAATGCTGCAGCAATCGGGGTGACATTGTCAGGTCCTTCTGCTCAATCGTCAGCAACAGCAACCCCCTCCTCCTCACCAGCGAAGGGTTCGGGGCAGGAGATGCTGTTCCTGCTCTGCTCTGCAGGTTACACAAACCTGCCTCTGCAGCAGCACTTCTGTTTTAACTCTTTCTTACCCTGAATGCAAATCTGCTACTTGTTGCTTTAAGTCTGTGTTATTACATATCAGCCTTCGCAGGCAAATAGCAAACACCCTGCCATGCATCCAGCGTGACTCAGCCGCACCTTCGAGGGGATACGGGGCTTTGTACAAACTCACCCCAATACTTTAACACTTTCACAGGGTTTTTTTACTCTCCACCCCCCCCCAACCCCCCCCCCCCCCCCCCCCCCCCCCGGCTTCAGATCTTACATACATTAGCACAAGTTTTTTTATCTTACAACGTGTTTCATTCTGGTTGCTCCATAGAAGGAACCACAACCTCCCCTCTGATCCTTTTCCATTGCTAATATTAAGGGATCTTGTGGAGCTAGGTTAATACCACATTCTTTTGCTACTCTGGGTGATTCCTCAGAGTGAAAAACATACCAGCATACATTACTTCATCCCATTTTTCCTCTCGCCTTAAAAATAACATTAATTTTAGCAAAACATTATAATTCAGTGTGCCGTTTAAGGGCCATTTTCTCTGTCCCCTAACTTATACAGGGGCCACCACTGATTGCAGTACTTAGCCAAAGTTCTCTTATTCACGCTTCCCCCAGCTGCCCCCCCATTTCCTTCCAGTGACCTTTCTTACTATTATCTCAATTGCTATCCCAGCCACAGAGACTCTAATTTCACTTATAGCTCTCTCTCTTATCCCAAGGCGTCCAAACCTTACAGTCAGGGCATTCAATTTCTTGTCGCCACCATACATATAATAATTCTTTACACCATATACACTTTAAAACATACAGAGGTTCACATTCACCCCTTGGATGTTCAAGACAATAACCACATACCAACATTTGTAATATACTGAATACAGAAATGTTCTCACATTTCCAGCATAAATGAGTATAACAATTATTAATAACCTTGTAATTATTAATTAAAAGGCCACTTTTCTCCACATTCCAACTTATAAAGCGGCCACCATTTTACAATATTTTATCAATGTTTTCCTATTCACATTTCCACCAGCGGATCCTCCAATATCCCTCCAGTGACTCAAAACACATCCTAAGGGGCTTTTCTTTAAAATCCCACCACTCTGTTTTCTTCCCATTTTTCCAGCTTACACTCACAGAACACACTTATCACTTACAGAATTTCTACTTACAAAATGCAACACACAGGTATCTTTTTACAACAACACCAAGAGCTCACTATTATTATCAAAAATATAGCCAAAATCACAGTAACAATTATCAAAGTCAAATTCTACATTCCATAAATCCGGTAACCAAAATAAGCAACACTGCAGCAAATAAGCTTGAAACAATGAATATTCCATTAACGCCTATACATATTCATTACCTGAACCCGCCTACCCTCTCTTCGTATGCTAATTAGCTTATCAGTCTTTCACGCTTGTGCAGATTCTTCCAAAAATTGTGGGCCGGGGTCTTTAGAATATAACAGTTATTAATAACCTTGTAATTGTTAATTAAAAGGCCACTTTTCTCCACATTCCAGCTTACACTCACAGAACACACTTATCACTTACAGAATTACTACTTACAAAATGCAACACACAGGTATCTTTCTACAGCAACACCAAGAGCTCACTATTATTATAAAAAATATAGCCAAAATCACAGTAACAATTAGGGTACTGCTTCTCTAATCCCCTGAATTACTATAGTTCTCAGGTCCTGCATATGAGTTCTATGCACCGGATCCTGATTATCCCAATTAGGTCTTTGGAGTGGCCATTTAATATCTGCTTGGGGTCCCTGGGTTTCCTCGGTAGTAAATAATTGACAAAGGATAGATTGCATCTTATCCCAAGTATAAAGGTTTGGTCCCAGAAATTGATCTAATCTTTCTGCCACTCCGAGTGGGTCCTCGATTAAGTTTCCCATCTCGGTCCTTTTAAAATCTCGTAGGTCAGCCGAATTTAGAGGCACAGAAATATATCCGATCACAGGTTGAGGTCCCCCCCCATGGGCTTTTCTCTTAGGGGGTATATTTGAGCTGCCCCTTTTTGACTTCTAGTTACCCGTCTAGGAAGAGGGGGAGAGACCCTTGTTCCGACTCTGGTGGGGGAATGGGCGCTCTGGGGACCTCTGCAGGAGCAGGAGGAGAAATGTAAGGAGGGGGGGTTAGAAGGGTTTCGTCTAACTCTCCCTTCTTTTTCTTTTGTTTAGTTTTTTTATTTTATTCAGTGGGTAAAGTCTAGCTCCCGGTTTTTTAGCCACACCTCCACATACTGACTCTCCTCCGGGTTAAGGGGTTTTTTTATTATTAACCCAGAGGTTTAATTGCTGTCTTACCCAATCTTCTTCTGACCCATAGACTGGCCAAAAGACATTTTTAGAAATCCTCTTCCCTCCCCATATCTTAGTACAATATTCTATCACTTTCTGCTTATCTTTCCCTAGGGTTCCAGGGAAATATCTCCAATTGTCCAAGATATATGCCAGAGGGGTATTCTTAGGTACAGTGGGTACCCTTCCCATGGGATTCGAAGGCTTGCTGCCCTTCGCCCCCATCTTCTGGAATATCCACAAACATACACTCACTCGCTCCCCTTGTTCCTGGCCCAGTCCCTCGCGGGAGATGGGAGACGCAGTACTTAAGAGTCCGCACTCGCTTGGTTCAGTATATCGAACCTCTCATTCGTTACATTCCAGGAAACCCAATCCCGCCCGAACGGCAAACCTTGCGAACAAATTCGCAATATACTTACGCGTCCTGCGTCTTCGTCCGGACTCCCGTGCACAGAATTTTTATGGGATTTTACCGGTTTCTCCTTTGCTCATTATTCTAGAATTTAGGTTCGTCGGTAAGGTTGGAGTAAGCTGTTGGTCGCGGGGCCGCGAAATGTCGCGGGGCGCCTCCCCGGAGGACCAAAGACCACTGTTCCTTATCCGAGTCACGGCACCAGAAATTGTTATAAATTGAGACCACAACGGATCATAATCCAATTAAAATTTTATTAATTATAGCAAGTAGAATATGAGCAAAACCAGCGCTGGACGGCAGGGGAGTCTGCGCTCCACCAACTGCCGCCCTGAGCAGTTTAAACAGTCCTTTTTTATACTTTTTACTTTCGTGTTTATGAAGTAGTGGAGGTGTTAACCCCTTACTCATATATCTTTATATGGGGTTGTCTGTCTTGTTTCTGTCTGGCGGTTATCTTCTCTTTTACAAGCAGCATCCTGGATGTAGTGGAGGTGTTAACCCCTTACTCCTATATCTTTATATGGGGTCGTCTGTCTTGTTTCTGTCTGGCGGTTATCTTCTCTTTTACAAGCAGCATCCTGGACATCTGGCGGTTATCTTATTTTTCACAAGAGGCATCCTGGATATCTGGCGCCTAGTCTTTACATTATGCTTAACATAAATCTTAATAAACAATATCCTAGTCCATAGTTTCTTACAATCCCCCCTTTTTCTTTTTATCCTATTATTGTTTATTAGACGCTACTTTCATTCTCGGCACTGCAAATAAACCTTTTTCCACAATCCCAACATTTATCATAACACTTACAAGGTAATACGTCACAATTACAATAGGCGTAGTTGGGTAATACATATAATAATAACATACAAAACCAAAACTTAAAAATAACACTTTTTCTTAACACGTTCTTTTTTTTTTTTTTTTTTTTTTTAATGCGTCACTATCATGGCTAGACTATAGGGATTTCGCATGCGCGGTCTTTCCAGATTTTTCCAGCACATTCTGTGGGGCTTTAAAATCGCGCATGCGCATGTTCAAAGGTATACACGGACCATTCGCGGGATCAACAATGGCTACTGCGTGCCCAGATGAAGTCCCAAACCCCTTTCCCGAGCTTACCACTCCGGTAAGTCTGTTAATGGTAACATTCACGGCACTATGGCCAAATGACAGGTCCCAGTTTTCAATGTAAGGTTTTTTCACCACCAGACCACCACGTCACCTGCCAGAGAAGAAAGGTCTAGAGTGGACATTTCGCCCTCTGAACATTCTGTAAGGTGAGTGTTCTCAAAACGTTTAACCTATATGGTTCATTAGAAAGAAGATCAAAATTTTATATATATATATATATATTTTTTTTTTTTTTTCCTGTTGCTGTTTAGGCAGAGGGTGCGTTTTTCTGTTGTCTCACGTCAAGAACTTATGGCGGAGGTGAAAAAGTATAAAAGGCGTTTCCATATCGTCGTCTTTGCGTTCCTGGCGCTTGTTTTTATTGCTATTCTATTTTTTTTTTTACTCAGCTTACATTATTATCTGAATTGTTAAGAGTTAATTGTTTCCAAATTCTTGTTGGCTATTAAAATGTTATTTTGTGTGTACATTTTGTCATACTACTCGCATTTGTTTAACGCCATCGGGTGAAACCATAATAGCAAATTGCATGTTAGTTATAACGTGTTGAATTAATCTTATAAACATGGAACAACACATGGCAAAAACAATAAGGTGGCTAATCCACATAACAAATAAAATAGGATTCGTTTTACCCAGGGGCTCCCGAGAAGCCAGGAAAACAAGTCAATATTCGTCTTTCCAAGTTCAGACGGGAACATGGGCTAACTTCCCTGTCTCTGATGTGATTTGTTTAACTACCTCACCATTGTCATCAATTTTCAAACAACAATTGGAGACATTTACTTTACCACAAACACCTCTTTCGTTGGCTAGCAGGTAGTCCAGAACCATCCTGTGTTGATAAATTGCATTTAACATCAAAAGCTTTAGCTGTTTGATTAATAATAATTTCCAAGACAGCCTGCAGACGAATGATATGATTCAGATTGTAGATAGGTTCTCGAGCGCCGTTAATAAGTTCATTAGGATTCCAAGTTGCAGGTTTATAATACTGTATGATACGTTGGGGTGTCCATTCATTTAATAAATATTGGTACCCCCTCAATTCTTGGGAGTCTGGAAAAATCAACTTGCCACTGTTGCCCTGGCTAATTTTCAAACACATTTCACATTGCTGAGTCACCTATTTTATTACAGTAAACAATTTCTGCCCTATCAATTTCTGATTTAGACTTTTATATAAATTATCAGCTCCCCAATGCATCTTATTATGTTCTATTACGGCTGTGGTCCATATTAAATTGGATGGTACCACTATACGACCATCCCTCAAATAAGTTAGAATAATTTGGCTCCTGATCTGTACTTACAGTTTGGATTTTACCGCCTGGTATTAAGGATAATTCCTCCTTTCCTACCTCTTCTGCTACTTGTATGGCTTCATGGTCGGCCAGGCGGTTTCCAATTTCCAAATCAGTGCCTTAATGGGCCATCTTATGTTCTTCTTTCCTGGACGACCCTCTTATAACAGAGGGGGCCCTTCCTCACATCAAGGTCTGGCATGGCATATGTCCCCACCGCTCAACGCCTACTGGGTTGCAGCCAGCAGCAGAGCTCAAGATCCTTCTTGGTGGCAAACACAGAGACCAACCCAGTCTTGCCCTTGATTGTGGTAGGAGGCACTTGACCAGCCTTATTCTTTGTACTTTGTTGTCAATGCAAAGCTTCATTTGCACATCCCATAACAAGTCACAGTCATTGTAAAACACAGATTTACATTAGTAGAACTACTACAGAGTGCATTTTATTTTAGGTTTTTTTATGCAGTATTCCCCACAGCCTTGCTGACCAAGGGATATTGTTTTACCTGAACTAGGCAGGCCTCCTGTTTATCATTTTTACTGTAACAGGGAAAGCATTTTTCCCTTTACTTGGAATTTACTTTCAGATATACTTGGTTAAAGATTTCTTTTACTTCAGGGAAGTCTTCTCTTCCACTTTTCTGTTGAATTAAAGATAAGCTCAACATTTTAGTTAATTGATCATTTTTAACTTTTGGATTCATTTCCCCTTCTTTAAACGTCTAGATGTTCTAATAAATCTCTTCCCAACAAAGATTTTGGTGAATTTGGCATTCTTATTTGTTTTCTTAGTTTGTACTTTAAAGGTTTCAGGATATTTTCCTGGCGGCCAGCAGCTCCCACAACTGTAACAAATTCTGTTCACTGAAGTTTAACACCAAATAAGTTGGTTTTGTATTCACCAACTTTTCTACATCACGATTACCTTAGTAAAAATCAACTCGAACCTTTATCCAGTCCTATTCACAACTAACTTTCAAACATCTAAATTTCCTCATCAGAGATTCACCTTTACTCTCCTCAGACCCGCTGCCTGCCCTAGAGGGGCCGTTACCGGTCCTGTTGTGCTGCAAATGCTGCAGCAATCGGGGTGACATTGTCAGGTCCTTCTGCTCAATCGTCAGCAACAGCAACCCCCTCCTCCTCACCAGCGAAGGGTTCGGGGCAGGAGATGCTGTTCCTGCTCTGCTCTGCAGGTTACACAAACCTGCCTCTGCAGCAGCACTTCTGTTTTAACTCTTTCTTACCCTGAATGCAAATCTGCTACTTGTTGCTTTAAGTCTGTGTTATTACATATCAGCCTTCGCAGGCAAATAGCAAACACCCTGCCATGCATCCAGCGTGACTCAGCCGCACCTTCGAGGGGATACGGGGCTTTGTACAAACTCACCCCAATACTTTAACACTTTCACAGGGTTTTTTTACTCTCCACCCCCCCCCAACCCCCCCCCCCCCCCCCCCCCCCCCGGCTTCAGATCTTACATACATTAGCACAAGTTTTTTTATCTTACAACGTGTTTCATTCTGGTTGCTCCATAGAAGGAACCACAACCTCCCCTCTGATCCTTTTCCATTGCTAATATTAAGGGATCTTGTGGAGCTAGGTTAATACCACATTCTTTTGCTACTCTGGGTGATTCCTCAGAGTGAAAAACATACCAGCATACATTACTTCATCCCATTTTTCCTCTCGCCTTAAAAATAACATTAATTTTAGCAAAACATTATAATTCAGTGTGCCGTTTAAGGGCCATTTTCTCTGTCCCCTAACTTATACAGGGGCCACCACTGATTGCAGTACTTAGCCAAAGTTCTCTTATTCACGCTTCCCCCAGCTGCCCCCCCATTTCCTTCCAGTGACCTTTCTTACTATTATCTCAATTGCTATCCCAGCCACAGAGACTCTAATTTCACTTATAGCTCTCTCTCTTATCCCAAGGCGTCCAAACCTTACAGTCAGGGCATTCAATTTCTTGTCGCCACCATACATATAATAATTCTTTACACCATATACACTTTAAAACATACAGAGGTTCACATTCACCCCTTGGATGTTCAAGACAATAACCACATACCAACATTTGTAATATACTGAATACAGAAATGTTCTCACATTTCCAGCATAAATGAGTATAACAATTATTAATAACCTTGTAATTATTAATTAAAAGGCCACTTTTCTCCACATTCCAACTTATAAAGCGGCCACCATTTTACAATATTTTATCAATGTTTTCCTATTCACATTTCCACCAGCGGATCCTCCAATATCCCTCCAGTGACTCAAAACACATCCTAACGGGCTTTTCTTTAAAATCCCACCACTCTGTTTTCTTCCCATTTTTCCAGCTTACACTCACAGAACACACTTATCACTTACAGAATTTCTACTTACAAAATGCAACACACAGGTATCTTTTTACAACAACACCAAGAGCTCACTATTATTATCAAAAATATAGCCAAAATCACAGTAACAATTATCAAAGTCAAATTCTACATTCCATAAATCCGGTAACCAAAATAAGCAACACTGCAGCAAATAAGCTTGAAACAATGAATATTCCATTAACGCCTATACATATTCATTACCTGAACCCGCCTACCCTCTCTTCGTATGCTAATTAGCTTATCAGTCTTTCACGCTTGTGCAGATTCTTCCAAAAATTGTGGGCCGGGGTCTTTAGAATATAACAGTTATTAATAACCTTGTAATTGTTAATTAAAAGGCCACTTTTCTCCACATTCCAGCTTACACTCACAGAACACACTTATCACTTACAGAATTACTACTTACAAAATGCAACACACAGGTATCTTTCTACAGCAACACCAAGAGCTCACTATTATTATAAAAAATATAGCCAAAATCACAGTAACAATTAGGGTACTGCTTCTCTAATCCCCTGAATTACTATAGTTCTCAGGTCCTGCATATGAGTTCTATGCACCGGATCCTGATTATCCCAATTAGGTCTTTGGAGTGGCCATTTAATATCTGCTTGGGGTCCCTGGGTTTCCTCGGTAGTAAATAATTGACAAAGGATAGATTGCATCTTATCCCAAGTATAAAGGTTTGGTCCCAGAAATTGATCTAATCTTTCTGCCACTCCGAGTGGGTCCTCGATTAAGTTTCCCATCTCGGTCCTTTTAAAATCTCGTAGGTCAGCCGAATTTAGAGGCACAGAAATATATCCGATCACAGGTTGAGGTCCCCCCCCATGGGCTTTTCTCTTAGGGGGTATATTTGAGCTGCCCCTTTTTGACTTCTAGTTACCCGTCTAGGAAGAGGGGGAGAGACCCTTGTTCCGACTCTGGTGGGGGAATGGGCGCTCTGGGGACCTCTGCAGGAGCAGGAGGAGAAATGTAAGGAGGGGGGGTTAGAAGGGTTTCGTCTAACTCTCCCTTCTTTTTCTTTTGTTTAGTTTTTTTATTTTATTCAGTGGGTAAAGTCTAGCTCCCGGTTTTTTAGCCACACCTCCACATACTGACTCTCCTCCGGGTTAAGGGGTTTTTTTATTATTAACCCAGAGGTTTAATTGCTGTCTTACCCAATCTTCTTCTGACCCATAGACTGGCCAAAAGACATTTTTAGAAATCCTCTTCCCTCCCCATATCTTAGTACAATATTCTATCACTTTCTGCTTATCTTTCCCTAGGGTTCCAGGGAAATATCTCCAATTGTCCAAGATATATGCCAGAGGGGTATTCTTAGGTACAGTGGGTACCCTTCCCATGGGATTCGAAGGCTTGCTGCCCTTCGCCCCCATCTTCTGGAATATCCACAAACATACACTCACTCGCTCCCCTTGTTCCTGGCCCAGTCCCTCGCGGGAGATGGGAGACGCAGTACTTAAGAGTCCGCACTCGCTTGGTTCAGTATATCGAACCTCTCATTCGTTACATTCCAGGAAACCCAATCCCGCCCGAACGGCAAACCTTGCGAACAAATTCGCAATATACTTACGCGTCCTGCGTCTTCGTCCGGACTCCCGTGCACAGAATTTTTATGGGATTTTACCGGTTTCTCCTTTGCTCATTATTCTAGAATTTAGGTTCGTCGGTAAGGTTGGAGTAAGCTGTTGGTCGCGGGGCCGCGAAATGTCGCGGGGCGCCTCCCCGGAGGACCAAAGACCACTGTTCCTTATCCGAGTCACGGCACCAGAAATTGTTATAAATTGAGACCACAACGGATCATAATCCAATTAAAATTTTATTAATTATAGCAAGTAGAATATGAGCAAAACCAGCGCTGGACGGCAGGGGAGTCTGCGCTCCACCAACTGCCGCCCTGAGCAGTTTAAACAGTCCTTTTTTATACTTTTTACTTTCGTGTTTATGAAGTAGTGGAGGTGTTAACCCCTTACTCATATATCTTTATATGGGGTTGTCTGTCTTGTTTCTGTCTGGCGGTTATCTTCTCTTTTACAAGCAGCATCCTGGATGTAGTGGAGGTGTTAACCCCTTACTCCTATATCTTTATATGGGGTCGTCTGTCTTGTTTCTGTCTGGCGGTTATCTTCTCTTTTACAAGCAGCATCCTGGACATCTGGCGGTTATCTTATTTTTCACAAGAGGCATCCTGGATATCTGGCGCCTAGTCTTTACATTATGCTTAACATAAATCTTAATAAACAATATCCTAGTCCATAGTTTCTTACAATCCCCCCTTTTTCTTTTTATCCTATTATTGTTTATTAGACGCTACTTTCATTCTCGGCACTGCAAATAAACCTTTTTCCACAATCCCAACATTTATCATAACACTTACAAGGTAATACGTCACAATTACAATAGGCGTAGTTGGGTAATACATATAATAATAACATACAAAACCAAAACTTAAAAATAACACTTTTTCTTAACACGTTCTTTTTTTTTTTTTTTTTTTTTTTAATGCGTCACTATCATGGCTAGACTATAGGGATTTCGCATGCGCGGTCTTTCCAGATTTTTCCAGCACATTCTGTGGGGCTTTAAAATCGCGCATGCGCATGTTCAAAGGTATACACGGACCATTCGCGGGATCAACAATGGCTACTGCGTGCCCAGATGAAGTCCCAAACCCCTTTCCCGAGCTTACCACTCCGGTAAGTCTGTTAATGGTAACATTCACGGCACTATGGCCAAATGACAGGTCCCAGTTTTCAATGTAAGGTTTTTTCACCACCAGACCACCACGTCACCTGCCAGAGAAGAAAGGTCTAGAGTGGACATTTCGCCCTCTGAACATTCTGTAAGGTGAGTGTTCTCAAAACGTTTAACCTATATGGTTCATTAGAAAGAAGATCAAAATTTTATATATATATATATATATTTTTTTTTTTTTTTCCTGTTGCTGTTTAGGCAGAGGGTGCGTTTTTCTGTTGTCTCACGTCAAGAACTTATGGCGGAGGTGAAAAAGTATAAAAGGCGTTTCCATATCGTCGTCTTTGCGTTCCTGGCGCTTGTTTTTATTGCTATTCTATTTTTTTTTTTACTCAGCTTACATTATTATCTGAATTGTTAAGAGTTAATTGTTTCCAAATTCTTGTTGGCTATTAAAATGTTATTTTGTGTGTACATTTTGTCATACTACTCGCATTTGTTTAACGCCATCGGGTGAAACCATAATAGCAAATTGCATGTTAGTTATAACGTGTTGAATTAATCTTATAAACATGGAACAACACATGGCAAAAACAATAAGGTGGCTAATCCACATAACAAATAAAATAGGATTCGTTTTACCCAGGGGCTCCCGAGAAGCCAGGAAAACAAGTCAATATTCGTCTTTCCAAGTTCAGACGGGAACATGGGCTAACTTCCCTGTCTCTGATGTGATTTGTTTAACTACCTCACCATTGTCATCAATTTTCAAACAACAATTGGAGACATTTACTTTACCACAAACACCTCTTTCGTTGGCTAGCAGGTAGTCCAGAACCATCCTGTGTTGATAAATTGCATTTAACATCAAAAGCTTTAGCTGTTTGATTAATAATAATTTCCAAGACAGCCTGCAGACGAATGATATGATTCAGATTGTAGATAGGTTCTCGAGCGCCGTTAATAAGTTCATTAGGATTCCAAGTTGCAGGTTTATAATACTGTATGATACGTTGGGGTGTCCATTCATTTAATAAATATTGGTACCCCCTCAATTCTTGGGAGTCTGGAAAAATCAACTTGCCACTGTTGCCCTGGCTAATTTTCAAACACATTTCACATTGCTGAGTCACCTATTTTATTACAGTAAACAATTTCTGCCCTATCAATTTCTGATTTAGACTTTTATATAAATTATCAGCTCCCCAATGCATCTTATTATGTTCTATTACGGCTGTGGTCCATATTAAATTGGATGGTACCACTATACGACCATCCCTCAAATAAGTTAGAATAATTTGGCTCCTGATCTGTACTTACAGTTTGGATTTTACCGCCTGGTATTAAGGATAATTCCTCCTTTCCTACCTCTTCTGCTACTTGTATGGCTTCATGGTCGGCCAGGCGGTTTCCAATTTCCAAATCAGTGCCTTAATGGGCCATCTTATGTTCTTCTTTCCTGGACGACCCTCTTATAACAGAGGGGGCCCTTCCTCACATCAAGGTCTGGCATGGCATATGTCCCCACCGCTCAACGCCTACTGGGTTGCAGCCAGCAGCAGAGCTCAAGATCCTTCTTGGTGGCAAACACAGAGACCAACCCAGTCTTGCCCTTGATTGTGGTAGGAGGCACTTGACCAGCCTTATTCTTTGTACTTTGTTGTCAATGCAAAGCTTCATTTGCACATCCCATAACAAGTCACAGTCATTGTAAAACACAGATTTACATTAGTAGAACTACTACAGAGTGCATTTTATTTTAGGTTTTTTTATGCAGTATTCCCCACAGCCTTGCTGACCAAGGGATATTGTTTTACCTGAACTAGGCAGGCCTCCTGTTTATCATTTTTACTGTAACAGGGAAAGCATTTTTCCCTTTACTTGGAATTTACTTTCAGATATACTTGGTTAAAGATTTCTTTTACTTCAGGGAAGTCTTCTCTTCCACTTTTCTGTTGAATTAAAGATAAGCTCAACATTTTAGTTAATTGATCATTTTTAACTTTTGGATTCATTTCCCCTTCTTTAAACGTCTAGATGTTCTAATAAATCTCTTCCCAACAAAGATTTTGGTGAATTTGGCATTCTTATTTGTTTTCTTAGTTTGTACTTTAAAGGTTTCAGGATATTTTCCTGGCGGCCAGCAGCTCCCACAACTGTAACAAATTCTGTTCACTGAAGTTTAACACCAAATAAGTTGGTTTTGTATTCACCAACTTTTCTACATCACGATTACCTTAGTAAAAATCAACTCGAACCTTTATCCAGTCCTATTCACAACTAACTTTCAAACATCTAAATTTCCTCATCAGAGATTCACCTTTACTCTCCTCAGACCCGCTGCCTGCCCTAGAGGGGCCGTTACCGGTCCTGTTGTGCTGCAAATGCTGCAGCAATCGGGGTGACATTGTCAGGTCCTTCTGCTCAATCGTCAGCAACAGCAACCCCCTCCTCCTCACCAGCGAAGGGTTCGGGGCAGGAGATGCTGTTCCTGCTCTGCTCTGCAGGTTACACAAACCTGCCTCTGCAGCAGCACTTCTGTTTTAACTCTTTCTTACCCTGAATGCAAATCTGCTACTTGTTGCTTTAAGTCTGTGTTATTACATATCAGCCTTCGCAGGCAAATAGCAAACACCCTGCCATGCATCCAGCGTGACTCAGCCGCACCTTCGAGGGGATACGGGGCTTTGTACAAACTCACCCCAATACTTTAACACTTTCACAGGGTTTTTTTACTCTCCACCCCCCCCCAACCCCCCCCCCCCCCCCCCCCCCCGGCTTCAGATCTTACATACATTAGCACAAGTTTTTTTATCTTACAACGTGTTTCATTCTGGTTGCTCCATAGAAGGAACCACAACCTCCCCTCTGATCCTTTTCCATTGCTAATATTAAGGGATCTTGTGGAGCTAGGTTAATACCACATTCTTTTGCTACTCTGGGTGATTCCTCAGAGTGAAAAACATACCAGCATACATTACTTCATCCCATTTTTCCTCTCGCCTTAAAAATAACATTAATTTTAGCAAAACATTATAATTCAGTGTGCCGTTTAAGGGCCATTTTCTCTGTCCCCTAACTTATACAGGGGCCACCACTGATTGCAGTACTTAGCCAAAGTTCTCTTATTCACGCTTCCCCCAGCTGCCCCCCCATTTCCTTCCAGTGACCTTTCTTACTATTATCTCAATTGCTATCCCAGCCACAGAGACTCTAATTTCACTTATAGCTCTCTCTCTTATCCCAAGGCGTCCAAACCTTACAGTCAGGGCATTCAATTTCTTGTCGCCACCATACATATAATAATTCTTTACACCATATACACTTTAAAACATACAGAGGTTCACATTCACCCCTTGGATGTTCAAGACAATAACCACATACCAACATTTGTAATATACTGAATACAGAAATGTTCTCACATTTCCAGCATAAATGAGTATAACAATTATTAATAACCTTGTAATTATTAATTAAAAGGCCACTTTTCTCCACATTCCAACTTATAAAGCGGCCACCATTTTACAATATTTTATCAATGTTTTCCTATTCACATTTCCACCAGCGGATCCTCCAATATCCCTCCAGTGACTCAAAACACATCCTAACGGGCTTTTCTTTAAAATCCCACCACTCTGTTTTCTTCCCATTTTTCCAGCTTACACTCACAGAACACACTTATCACTTACAGAATTTCTACTTACAAAATGCAACACACAGGTATCTTTTTACAACAACACCAAGAGCTCACTATTATTATCAAAAATATAGCCAAAATCACAGTAACAATTATCAAAGTCAAATTCTACATTCCATAAATCCGGTAACCAAAATAAGCAACACTGCAGCAAATAAGCTTGAAACAATGAATATTCCATTAACGCCTATACATATTCATTACCTGAACCCGCCTACCCTCTCTTCGTATGCTAATTAGCTTATCAGTCTTTCACGCTTGTGCAGATTCTTCCAAAAATTGTGGGCCGGGGTCTTTAGAATATAACAGTTATTAATAACCTTGTAATTGTTAATTAAAAGGCCACTTTTCTCCACATTCCAGCTTACACTCACAGAACACACTTATCACTTACAGAATTACTACTTACAAAATGCAACACACAGGTATCTTTCTACAGCAACACCAAGAGCTCACTATTATTATAAAAAATATAGCCAAAATCACAGTAACAATTAGGGTACTGCTTCTCTAATCCCCTGAATTACTATAGTTCTCAGGTCCTGCATATGAGTTCTATGCACCGGATCCTGATTATCCCAATTAGGTCTTTGGAGTGGCCATTTAATATCTGCTTGGGGTCCCTGGGTTTCCTCGGTAGTAAATAATTGACAAAGGATAGATTGCATCTTATCCCAAGTATAAAGGTTTGGTCCCAGAAATTGATCTAATCTTTCTGCCACTCCGAGTGGGTCCTCGATTAAGTTTCCCATCTCGGTCCTTTTAAAATCTCGTAGGTCAGCCGAATTTAGAGGCACAGAAATATATCCGATCACAGGTTGAGGTCCCCCCCCATGGGCTTTTCTCTTAGGGGGTATATTTGAGCTGCCCCTTTTTGACTTCTAGTTACCCGTCTAGGAAGAGGGGGAGAGACCCTTGTTCCGACTCTGGTGGGGGAATGGGCGCTCTGGGGACCTCTGCAGGAGCAGGAGGAGAAATGTAAGGAGGGGGGGTTAGAAGGGTTTCGTCTAACTCTCCCTTCTTTTTCTTTTGTTTAGTTTTTTTATTTTATTCAGTGGGTAAAGTCTAGCTCCCGGTTTTTTAGCCACACCTCCACATACTGACTCTCCTCCGGGTTAAGGGGTTTTTTTATTATTAACCCAGAGGTTTAATTGCTGTCTTACCCAATCTTCTTCTGACCCATAGACTGGCCAAAAGACATTTTTAGAAATCCTCTTCCCTCCCCATATCTTAGTACAATATTCTATCACTTTCTGCTTATCTTTCCCTAGGGTTCCAGGGAAATATCTCCAATTGTCCAAGATATATGCCAGAGGGGTATTCTTAGGTACAGTGGGTACCCTTCCCATGGGATTCGAAGGCTTGCTGCCCTTCGCCCCCATCTTCTGGAATATCCACAAACATACACTCACTCGCTCCCCTTGTTCCTGGCCCAGTCCCTCGCGGGAGATGGGAGACGCAGTACTTAAGAGTCCGCACTCGCTTGGTTCAGTATATCGAACCTCTCATTCGTTACATTCCAGGAAACCCAATCCCGCCCGAACGGCAAACCTTGCGAACAAATTCGCAATATACTTACGCGTCCTGCGTCTTCGTCCGGACTCCCGTGCACAGAATTTTTATGGGATTTTACCGGTTTCTCCTTTGCTCATTATTCTAGAATTTAGGTTCGTCGGTAAGGTTGGAGTAAGCTGTTGGTCGCGGGGCCGCGAAATGTCGCGGGGCGCCTCCCCGGAGGACCAAAGACCACTGTTCCTTATCCGAGTCACGGCACCAGAAATTGTTATAAATTGAGACCACAACGGATCATAATCCAATTAAAATTTTATTAATTATAGCAAGTAGAATATGAGCAAAACCAGCGCTGGACGGCAGGGGAGTCTGCGCTCCACCAACTGCCGCCCTGAGCAGTTTAAACAGTCCTTTTTTATACTTTTTACTTTCGTGTTTATGAAGTAGTGGAGGTGTTAACCCCTTACTCATATATCTTTATATGGGGTTGTCTGTCTTGTTTCTGTCTGGCGGTTATCTTCTCTTTTACAAGCAGCATCCTGGATGTAGTGGAGGTGTTAACCCCTTACTCCTATATCTTTATATGGGGTCGTCTGTCTTGTTTCTGTCTGGCGGTTATCTTCTCTTTTACAAGCAGCATCCTGGACATCTGGCGGTTATCTTATTTTTCACAAGAGGCATCCTGGATATCTGGCGCCTAGTCTTTACATTATGCTTAACATAAATCTTAATAAACAATATCCTAGTCCATAGTTTCTTACAATCCCCCCTTTTTCTTTTTATCCTATTATTGTTTATTAGACGCTACTTTCATTCTCGGCACTGCAAATAAACCTTTTTCCACAATCCCAACATTTATCATAACACTTACAAGGTAATACGTCACAATTACAATAGGCGTAGTTGGGTAATACATATAATAATAACATACAAAACCAAAACTTAAAAATAACACTTTTTCTTAACACGTTCTTTTTTTTTTTTTTTTTTTTTTTAATGCGTCACTATCATGGCTAGACTATAGGGATTTCGCATGCGCGGTCTTTCCAGATTTTTCCAGCACATTCTGTGGGGCTTTAAAATCGCGCATGCGCATGTTCAAAGGTATACACGGACCATTCGCGGGATCAACAATGGCTACTGCGTGCCCAGATGAAGTCCCAAACCCCTTTCCCGAGCTTACCACTCCGGTAAGTCTGTTAATGGTAACATTCACGGCACTATGGCCAAATGACAGGTCCCAGTTTTCAATGTAAGGTTTTTTCACCACCAGACCACCACGTCACCTGCCAGAGAAGAAAGGTCTAGAGTGGACATTTCGCCCTCTGAACATTCTGTAAGGTGAGTGTTCTCAAAACGTTTAACCTATATGGTTCATTAGAAAGAAGATCAAAATTTTATATATATATATATATTTTTTTTTTTTTTTTTCCTGTTGCTGTTTAGGCAGAGGGTGCGTTTTTCTGTTGTCTCACGTCAAGAACTTATGGCGGAGGTGAAAAAGTATAAAAGGCGTTTCCATATCGTCGTCTTTGCGTTCCTGGCGCTTGTTTTTATTGCTATTCTATTTTTTTTTTTACTCAGCTTACATTATTATCTGAATTGTTAAGAGTTAATTGTTTCCAAATTCTTGTTGGCTATTAAAATGTTATTTTGTGTGTACATTTTGTCATACTACTCGCATTTGTTTAACGCCATCGGGTGAAACCATAATAGCAAATTGCATGTTAGTTATAACGTGTTGAATTAATCTTATAAACATGGAACAACACATGGCAAAAACAATAAGGTGGCTAATCCACATAACAAATAAAATAGGATTCGTTTTACCCAGGGGCTCCCGAGAAGCCAGGAAAACAAGTCAATATTCGTCTTTCCAAGTTCAGACGGGAACATGGGCTAACTTCCCTGTCTCTGATGTGATTTGTTTAACTACCTCACCATTGTCATCAATTTTCAAACAACAATTGGAGACATTTACTTTACCACAAACACCTCTTTCGTTGGCTAGCAGGTAGTCCAGAACCATCCTGTGTTGATAAATTGCATTTAACATCAAAAGCTTTAGCTGTTTGATTAATAATAATTTCCAAGACAGCCTGCAGACGAATGATATGATTCAGATTGTAGATAGGTTCTCGAGCGCCGTTAATAAGTTCATTAGGATTCCAAGTTGCAGGTTTATAATACTGTATGATACGTTGGGGTGTCCATTCATTTAATAAATATTGGTACCCCCTCAATTCTTGGGAGTCTGGAAAAATCAACTTGCCACTGTTGCCCTGGCTAATTTTCAAACACATTTCACATTGCTGAGTCACCTATTTTATTACAGTAAACAATTTCTGCCCTATCAATTTCTGATTTAGACTTTTATATAAATTATCAGCTCCCCAATGCATCTTATTATGTTCTATTACGGCTGTGGTCCATATTAAATTGGATGGTACCACTATACGACCATCCCTCAAATAAGTTAGAATAATTTGGCTCCTGATCTGTACTTACAGTTTGGATTTTACCGCCTGGTATTAAGGATAATTCCTCCTTTCCTACCTCTTCTGCTACTTGTATGGCTTCATGGTCGGCCAGGCGGTTTCCAATTTCCAAATCAGTGCCTTAATGGGCCATCTTATGTTCTTCTTTCCTGGACGACCCTCTTATAACAGAGGGGGCCCTTCCTCACATCAAGGTCTGGCATGGCATATGTCCCCACCGCTCAACGCCTACTGGGTTGCAGCCAGCAGCAGAGCTCAAGATCCTTCTTGGTGGCAAACACAGAGACCAACCCAGTCTTGCCCTTGATTGTGGTAGGAGGCACTTGACCAGCCTTATTCTTTGTACTTTGTTGTCAATGCAAAGCTTCATTTGCACATCCCATAACAAGTCACAGTCATTGTAAAACACAGATTTACATTAGTAGAACTACTACAGAGTGCATTTTATTTTAGGTTTTTTTATGCAGTATTCCCCACAGCCTTGCTGACCAAGGGATATTGTTTTACCTGAACTAGGCAGGCCTCCTGTTTATCATTTTTACTGTAACAGGGAAAGCATTTTTCCCTTTACTTGGAATTTACTTTCAGATATACTTGGTTAAAGATTTCTTTTACTTCAGGGAAGTCTTCTCTTCCACTTTTCTGTTGAATTAAAGATAAGCTCAACATTTTAGTTAATTGATCATTTTTAACTTTTGGATTCATTTCCCCTTCTTTAAACGTCTAGATGTTCTAATAAATCTCTTCCCAACAAAGATTTTGGTGAATTTGGCATTCTTATTTGTTTTCTTAGTTTGTACTTTAAAGGTTTCAGGATATTTTCCTGGCGGCCAGCAGCTCCCACAACTGTAACAAATTCTGTTCACTGAAGTTTAACACCAAATAAGTTGGTTTTGTATTCACCAACTTTTCTACATCACGATTACCTTAGTAAAAATCAACTCGAACCTTTATCCAGTCCTATTCACAACTAACTTTCAAACATCTAAATTTCCTCATCAGAGATTCACCTTTACTCTCCTCAGACCCGCTGCCTGCCCTAGAGGGGCCGTTACCGGTCCTGTTGTGCTGCAAATGCTGCAGCAATCGGGGTGACATTGTCAGGTCCTTCTGCTCAATCGTCAGCAACAGCAACCCCCTCCTCCTCACCAGCGAAGGGTTCGGGGCAGGAGATGCTGTTCCTGCTCTGCTCTGCAGGTTACACAAACCTGCCTCTGCAGCAGCACTTCTGTTTTAACTCTTTCTTACCCTGAATGCAAATCTGCTACTTGTTGCTTTAAGTCTGTGTTATTACATATCAGCCTTCGCAGGCAAATAGCAAACACCCTGCCATGCATCCAGCGTGACTCAGCCGCACCTTCGAGGGGATACGGGGCTTTGTACAAACTCACCCCAATACTTTAACACTTTCACAGGGTTTTTTTACTCTCCACCCCCCCCCAACCCCCCCCCCCCCCCCCCCCCCGGCTTCAGATCTTACATACATTAGCACAAGTTTTTTTATCTTACAACGTGTTTCATTCTGGTTGCTCCATAGAAGGAACCACAACCTCCCCTCTGATCCTTTTCCATTGCTAATATTAAGGGATCTTGTGGAGCTAGGTTAATACCACATTCTTTTGCTACTCTGGGTGATTCCTCAGAGTGAAAAACATACCAGCATACATTACTTCATCCCATTTTTCCTCTCGCCTTAAAAATAACATTAATTTTAGCAAAACATTATAATTCAGTGTGCCGTTTAAGGGCCATTTTCTCTGTCCCCTAACTTATACAGGGGCCACCACTGATTGCAGTACTTAGCCAAAGTTCTCTTATTCACGCTTCCCCCAGCTGCCCCCCCATTTCCTTCCAGTGACCTTTCTTACTATTATCTCAATTGCTATCCCAGCCACAGAGACTCTAATTTCACTTATAGCTCTCTCTCTTATCCCAAGGCGTCCAAACCTTACAGTCAGGGCATTCAATTTCTTGTCGCCACCATACATATAATAATTCTTTACACCATATACACTTTAAAACATACAGAGGTTCACATTCACCCCTTGGATGTTCAAGACAATAACCACATACCAACATTTGTAATATACTGAATACAGAAATGTTCTCACATTTCCAGCATAAATGAGTATAACAATTATTAATAACCTTGTAATTATTAATTAAAAGGCCACTTTTCTCCACATTCCAACTTATAAAGCGGCCACCATTTTACAATATTTTATCAATGTTTTCCTATTCACATTTCCACCAGCGGATCCTCCAATATCCCTCCAGTGACTCAAAACACATCCTAACGGGCTTTTCTTTAAAATCCCACCACTCTGTTTTCTTCCCATTTTTCCAGCTTACACTCACAGAACACACTTATCACTTACAGAATTTCTACTTACAAAATGCAACACACAGGTATCTTTTTACAACAACACCAAGAGCTCACTATTATTATCAAAAATATAGCCAAAATCACAGTAACAATTATCAAAGTCAAATTCTACATTCCATAAATCCGGTAACCAAAATAAGCAACACTGCAGCAAATAAGCTTGAAACAATGAATATTCCATTAACGCCTATACATATTCATTACCTGAACCCGCCTACCCTCTCTTCGTATGCTAATTAGCTTATCAGTCTTTCACGCTTGTGCAGATTCTTCCAAAAATTGTGGGCCGGGGTCTTTAGAATATAACAGTTATTAATAACCTTGTAATTGTTAATTAAAAGGCCACTTTTCTCCACATTCCAGCTTACACTCACAGAACACACTTATCACTTACAGAATTACTACTTACAAAATGCAACACACAGGTATCTTTCTACAGCAACACCAAGAGCTCACTATTATTATAAAAAATATAGCCAAAATCACAGTAACAATTAGGGTACTGCTTCTCTAATCCCCTGAATTACTATAGTTCTCAGGTCCTGCATATGAGTTCTATGCACCGGATCCTGATTATCCCAATTAGGTCTTTGGAGTGGCCATTTAATATCTGCTTGGGGTCCCTGGGTTTCCTCGGTAGTAAATAATTGACAAAGGATAGATTGCATCTTATCCCAAGTATAAAGGTTTGGTCCCAGAAATTGATCTAATCTTTCTGCCACTCCGAGTGGGTCCTCGATTAAGTTTCCCATCTCGGTCCTTTTAAAATCTCGTAGGTCAGCCGAATTTAGAGGCACAGAAATATATCCGATCACAGGTTGAGGTCCCCCCCCATGGGCTTTTCTCTTAGGGGGTATATTTGAGCTGCCCCTTTTTGACTTCTAGTTACCCGTCTAGGAAGAGGGGGAGAGACCCTTGTTCCGACTCTGGTGGGGGAATGGGCGCTCTGGGGACCTCTGCAGGAGCAGGAGGAGAAATGTAAGGAGGGGGGGTTAGAAGGGTTTCGTCTAACTCTCCCTTCTTTTTCTTTTGTTTAGTTTTTTTATTTTATTCAGTGGGTAAAGTCTAGCTCCCGGTTTTTTAGCCACACCTCCACATACTGACTCTCCTCCGGGTTAAGGGGTTTTTTTATTATTAACCCAGAGGTTTAATTGCTGTCTTACCCAATCTTCTTCTGACCCATAGACTGGCCAAAAGACATTTTTAGAAATCCTCTTCCCTCCCCATATCTTAGTACAATATTCTATCACTTTCTGCTTATCTTTCCCTAGGGTTCCAGGGAAATATCTCCAATTGTCCAAGATATATGCCAGAGGGGTATTCTTAGGTACAGTGGGTACCCTTCCCATGGGATTCGAAGGCTTGCTGCCCTTCGCCCCCATCTTCTGGAATATCCACAAACATACACTCACTCGCTCCCCTTGTTCCTGGCCCAGTCCCTCGCGGGAGATGGGAGACGCAGTACTTAAGAGTCCGCACTCGCTTGGTTCAGTATATCGAACCTCTCATTCGTTACATTCCAGGAAACCCAATCCCGCCCGAACGGCAAACCTTGCGAACAAATTCGCAATATACTTACGCGTCCTGCGTCTTCGTCCGGACTCCCGTGCACAGAATTTTTATGGGATTTTACCGGTTTCTCCTTTGCTCATTATTCTAGAATTTAGGTTCGTCGGTAAGGTTGGAGTAAGCTGTTGGTCGCGGGGCCGCGAAATGTCGCGGGGCGCCTCCCCGGAGGACCAAAGACCACTGTTCCTTATCCGAGTCACGGCACCAGAAATTGTTATAAATTGAGACCACAACGGATCATAATCCAATTAAAATTTTATTAATTATAGCAAGTAGAATATGAGCAAAACCAGCGCTGGACGGCAGGGGAGTCTGCGCTCCACCAACTGCCGCCCTGAGCAGTTTAAACAGTCCTTTTTTATACTTTTTACTTTCGTGTTTATGAAGTAGTGGAGGTGTTAACCCCTTACTCATATATCTTTATATGGGGTTGTCTGTCTTGTTTCTGTCTGGCGGTTATCTTCTCTTTTACAAGCAGCATCCTGGATGTAGTGGAGGTGTTAACCCCTTACTCCTATATCTTTATATGGGGTCGTCTGTCTTGTTTCTGTCTGGCGGTTATCTTCTCTTTTACAAGCAGCATCCTGGACATCTGGCGGTTATCTTATTTTTCACAAGAGGCATCCTGGATATCTGGCGCCTAGTCTTTACATTATGCTTAACATAAATCTTAATAAACAATATCCTAGTCCATAGTTTCTTACAATCCCCCCTTTTTCTTTTTATCCTATTATTGTTTATTAGACGCTACTTTCATTCTCGGCACTGCAAATAAACCTTTTTCCACAATCCCAACATTTATCATAACACTTACAAGGTAATACGTCACAATTACAATAGGCGTAGTTGGGTAATACATATAATAATAACATACAAAACCAAAACTTAAAAATAACACTTTTTCTTAACACGTTCTTTTTTTTTTTTTTTTTTTTTTTAATGCGTCACTATCATGGCTAGACTATAGGGATTTCGCATGCGCGGTCTTTCCAGATTTTTCCAGCACATTCTGTGGGGCTTTAAAATCGCGCATGCGCATGTTCAAAGGTATACACGGACCATTCGCGGGATCAACAATGGCTACTGCGTGCCCAGATGAAGTCCCAAACCCCTTTCCCGAGCTTACCACTCCGGTAAGTCTGTTAATGGTAACATTCACGGCACTATGGCCAAATGACAGGTCCCAGTTTTCAATGTAAGGTTTTTTCACCACCAGACCACCACGTCACCTGCCAGAGAAGAAAGGTCTAGAGTGGACATTTCGCCCTCTGAACATTCTGTAAGGTGAGTGTTCTCAAAACGTTTAACCTATATGGTTCATTAGAAAGAAGATCAAAATTTTATATATATATATATATTTTTTTTTTTTTTTTTCCTGTTGCTGTTTAGGCAGAGGGTGCGTTTTTCTGTTGTCTCACGTCAAGAACTTATGGCGGAGGTGAAAAAGTATAAAAGGCGTTTCCATATCGTCGTCTTTGCGTTCCTGGCGCTTGTTTTTATTGCTATTCTATTTTTTTTTTTACTCAGCTTACATTATTATCTGAATTGTTAAGAGTTAATTGTTTCCAAATTCTTGTTGGCTATTAAAATGTTATTTTGTGTGTACATTTTGTCATACTACTCGCATTTGTTTAACGCCATCGGGTGAAACCATAATAGCAAATTGCATGTTAGTTATAACGTGTTGAATTAATCTTATAAACATGGAACAACACATGGCAAAAACAATAAGGTGGCTAATCCACATAACAAATAAAATAGGATTCGTTTTACCCAGGGGCTCCCGAGAAGCCAGGAAAACAAGTCAATATTCGTCTTTCCAAGTTCAGACGGGAACATGGGCTAACTTCCCTGTCTCTGATGTGATTTGTTTAACTACCTCACCATTGTCATCAATTTTCAAACAACAATTGGAGACATTTACTTTACCACAAACACCTCTTTCGTTGGCTAGCAGGTAGTCCAGAACCATCCTGTGTTGATAAATTGCATTTAACATCAAAAGCTTTAGCTGTTTGATTAATAATAATTTCCAAGACAGCCTGCAGACGAATGATATGATTCAGATTGTAGATAGGTTCTCGAGCGCCGTTAATAAGTTCATTAGGATTCCAAGTTGCAGGTTTATAATACTGTATGATACGTTGGGGTGTCCATTCATTTAATAAATATTGGTACCCCCTCAATTCTTGGGAGTCTGGAAAAATCAACTTGCCACTGTTGCCCTGGCTAATTTTCAAACACATTTCACATTGCTGAGTCACCTATTTTATTACAGTAAACAATTTCTGCCCTATCAATTTCTGATTTAGACTTTTATATAAATTATCAGCTCCCCAATGCATCTTATTATGTTCTATTACGGCTGTGGTCCATATTAAATTGGATGGTACCACTATACGACCATCCCTCAAATAAGTTAGAATAATTTGGCTCCTGATCTGTACTTACAGTTTGGATTTTACCGCCTGGTATTAAGGATAATTCCTCCTTTCCTACCTCTTCTGCTACTTGTATGGCTTCATGGTCGGCCAGGCGGTTTCCAATTTCCAAATCAGTGCCTTAATGGGCCATCTTATGTTCTTCTTTCCTGGACGACCCTCTTATAACAGAGGGGGCCCTTCCTCACATCAAGGTCTGGCATGGCATATGTCCCCACCGCTCAACGCCTACTGGGTTGCAGCCAGCAGCAGAGCTCAAGATCCTTCTTGGTGGCAAACACAGAGACCAACCCAGTCTTGCCCTTGATTGTGGTAGGAGGCACTTGACCAGCCTTATTCTTTGTACTTTGTTGTCAATGCAAAGCTTCATTTGCACATCCCATAACAAGTCACAGTCATTGTAAAACACAGATTTACATTAGTAGAACTACTACAGAGTGCATTTTATTTTAGGTTTTTTTATGCAGTATTCCCCACAGCCTTGCTGACCAAGGGATATTGTTTTACCTGAACTAGGCAGGCCTCCTGTTTATCATTTTTACTGTAACAGGGAAAGCATTTTTCCCTTTACTTGGAATTTACTTTCAGATATACTTGGTTAAAGATTTCTTTTACTTCAGGGAAGTCTTCTCTTCCACTTTTCTGTTGAATTAAAGATAAGCTCAACATTTTAGTTAATTGATCATTTTTAACTTTTGGATTCATTTCCCCTTCTTTAAACGTCTAGATGTTCTAATAAATCTCTTCCCAACAAAGATTTTGGTGAATTTGGCATTCTTATTTGTTTTCTTAGTTTGTACTTTAAAGGTTTCAGGATATTTTCCTGGCGGCCAGCAGCTCCCACAACTGTAACAAATTCTGTTCACTGAAGTTTAACACCAAATAAGTTGGTTTTGTATTCACCAACTTTTCTAC